>NW_025999853.1:45062857-45082382 GCF_001458135.2 Marmota marmota marmota | reverse complement strand
GGGGGAGAGAAAGGGAGAGAGAAGGGAAACTATGGAAATGGAAGGAGACCCTCATTGTTACACAAAATTACATATAAGAGTTTGTGAGGGGAAAGGGGAAAAAAAAAACAAGGGGGAGAATTAAACAACAGCAGATGGGGTAGAGAGGGAAGATGAGAGGGAAGGGGAGGGGGGATAGTAGGGGATAGGAAAGGTAGCAGAATACAACAGTCATTAATATGGTATTATGTAAAAATGTGGATGTGTAACCAATGTGATTCTGCAACTTGTATTTGGGGTAAAAAATGGGAGTTCATAACCCACTTGAATCAAATGTATGGAAGATGATATGTCATGAGCTTTTTAATATTTTGAACAACCAATTAAAAAAAATTAAAAAATTAAAAAAAAAAAAAACCTCTTGGCATGCCTGGGATGGGGGAGGAAATTTTAAGTTAATTCCTCCTGTACAGGTTCTATAACTTGAAAGTTATACAGAAGTCAGCCAGAGCATCCATATCTTTCAAAGAACACTATGGCTGTAGCAGTAGGTGTATGTAGGTTAGAAAAGATAGAATGATGATATGAGAGTTCAAATGCTTAGAAACACTTTGAATTCATGGCTAATTTTATATGGCTGTGAGATTTGAATAGTACATTCTCTCCATGCTATTATCTGAGCTTATTTCACATTTTTTGTTTGTTTGTTTTGTACAAGTACCCCAATGCATATGTCAATAAAATTTTGTTAGAAAGGATATGCTGGGCAAAAAGGAAGTCTTTCCAAAATATGTTTTCTTAAAAGCAATGAAACCAGACTACAGACTAAATAGTTTATTTTTTAATGCTATTTTAAACATATATGTTCATATAAATGTTATTTTTAAACATATATGTTCATATAAATATTATTATGTTCTGATCAAAATGACTATGAGTTGCATTTATCTTGGTGGCAATTAATGAGAAGAAAATTGTTTTTAAGTGGATTATTGACCCAGGCAACTCAGAACAGGGGTATGGTACCTTTAAGTGATGCTGCCACAATAATCTTAGGGATCCAGTTTTTGCAGGGTCTATGTTATTCATGTTTCTGCAGTGTCAGCTTTATCCTCGGGCTCCATATAATGATGGGCTTGCCTACTGTAACTAAGTCCTTTGTTCGCAAACTTTCTCCTTACATATCAAAATGGGCACAGCAATTCTAAATTTATGGATTGATGTAAGTTTATGCAGTGGAAGATTTTCTTCCTATGGTTCCAATTGAAGAAGAAACAGCAATTCCTAAAACTTCTAGTATTCTTTCATTGCACTGATTTATTTTGATATTTTATAATAGTACTTAATATGAATAAGACACAATTATTGAATACTATTATGAGTTTGTTAGAGAGAATTACAGTTGATCAAATCTGTATCTTCAAGCAGCTTAACAATTTTCCCCAAAATGTTTTGAACTAATTTATTCAATTGAGGGATCAAACCCAGCATGTACGGGCACTTATATTCAGAGTTTCTTACATTCATATACAGATTTGCAAATTCAACTGTGATTTCTTTTCTTTTTCTTTTTTACCCTTAGGGATCTAATTTTGTCTTCTTCCTTCCAACAGAGATACTTTCGTTTATACCACAATGCCCCTGAGGTTTCTTAAAATTGTATACATGGAAAAAGACTTAAGTGAAAAGCAATGTAATAGAAATATTGTGGACTTTAATACCAGTTTGCAAAAGAAAACATGATGATTTCAGAGGGAAAAAAAAAACACAATTGTGTAGTTTTTAGCAAAAAATAAATTAAAATAAAATCAAGGAATGAAGACAATGATTTTAGTGTGTAGGTCATTTAGCCTTTGTTAGCCCATGTTGCCCTCTGTCAAATGTGTATTTTTGACTCATGCTATAGCAGAGTAACAATTCCTCATCAATTGTCCATATTTTCTGTATATTTTCAGCCTCCCTTGAAGTTGGGTAGGAATCATGAGATTACTTCTGCCTAATAGACTACAAACAGAAATGGTTTGTTACTTCTACGCTCAGGCTATTAGCCCATATGTGCACTAGAGCAAAGTGTTTCCAGCAAGACTCTAGTCTCATCACTGTGACCTTGAACTATTCCTGAGGTGGCAGTTCCTCCAGAGGTTGCTGTATTGGACCTCAGAGTCATAGAATGAAGCAGGGAGGCATGTATTTCCTTGTAATGTACTTGTCATGAGGGAAAAATAAAATTGGATTTTGTTCAACCACTATTATTTGGTAGTCCAATTGTATTACCACACACTGCAGCCCATCTTTACTGATATACCCACCAAAGCACTTGCTTGCAAAAAAGAGTGATGATAAAAAATTAACGAAAACTCTTATCTTTGCCATTCAGAAATTATATTTTATAAGTTATTTCCCTGGATGCTCATATATTTGCACTTTATTTCAATGCATAGAGGATGGTGACAAAATTAAAAAAATCTTAGGTAATAGATTATTTAATTATTTGTATACTCAACAAATATTTCAGGACATGTAATGGATCAAATTATCAAATTATTTAACAGTATTCAAGATCCATGACCATGCTCAGAGGTCAGGTGCTGCTACATTTAATGTGTATTTAATAACTTCTGGTTAACAATATATTCTCATTAAGAAAATATGATTTTAATATGATTTTAATGGAAAAATTTGTTGTACATGATGACAGTATCAAATGAAATCTCTTATATCAAGGGACCTGTTACCCATAGAGAAATAACATAAAACATTCAATGCACATTTATTTTTAATAGCTTAGGTAATTGATTCAACTCATAAAAATATATTTGGTATGCTATCAAACTATAAAATGTGGTTTTTTTTTTATTACATAGACCCAGGAAAAATGTGTTTTTTATAATTGATCAAATTATAAAATGGCAAGGCACATGTTCTTTGTTCACAGGTGAAATGTCTGGATAATTCCAAGCCAGATTGTACCTGAGAGAAACAGCATAGACAGTAAAGCAAATGGGAAATCTAGATTCAATTTACAACCGCACACTTACATAGCTGAGGTGATCGAATGAATCAATTCCTGTGAGCTTTGGCTTAGTCACCTGCAGAGTCAGGACACAATTTATTTTGCCAAGTAACAAATTTCTGAGAATGAACTGTGCTCCATAATAATCATTCCAAGAAAACAAGCAAATTATCCCAAATAGAGATATGTGGTTCTCCTTATTCATGTATAAAATTAAAATTTCTTTTTTTAAAAAAAGTGAATGTCATAAAGAAGCACTCCACAGAAAATAAATGGGATGATGCATTTAAAAGAAGTAATTTGGTGAAACATGGGTCTTCAACTTTAGAGAGCCTTTTTACCAGAAACACCCAGAGTATAAAATGTTGATGACTTTATCTCTTGGACCCTGGCATCATTCCTGGCACAGAGCAATTTAGAATGTAAAATAGCCACTTTCCTGACAAATAATATTTAGATCTCAGGGAATCATTTCTTCATGTCTTGCTCTGTAGAACCCGAGGGCAACTGCTTCTCTGGATTGTGAAGATTTGTAGGCTGCACCATTCCCAGGTTAGGGTACAGAACTTTAGAGTAAGAGTTCAGGGAGAATTAAGCTGTAAAAGTGCTTACAGAAAGGTAAAGATGCATAATTGGCTTTATGATTGCTTGAATGTAATAGATAACTTTTATTAAATCTGAATATCTCCTAGTAGAGTTACATGACCATTTTTTCACTTCTTTTCATGTTGTTTTTCCTGGATGCAGAGGTATTCATGAGAAAATATATTATTTGAGAAAGTTGAATGGAGCATCTGAGGATATTTTACATTTACTTTATTTTATAATTTTTTATGAACAGTAATCAATTCTTAAATATTTTAAATATCATATTTTATTTTTGATCTTAATTATTATCAAGTTAACAGGGATCATGTGCATATCTTGATTATAACAACAAAGTGAATTTATAAATAAGTATAAAAATATATGCAATTAATCCATGATAATTTGTGAATTGTGATATTATTAATATATAACATCTACACTGTGAAATTGGCCTATTTTTTAGCAATATAAAAACTGTATAGGCTGGGGTTGCAGCTCAGTGGTACAGTACTTGCCTAGCATGTGTGAGGTACTGGGTTTTATCCATAGGACCTCATAAGAATAAATAAATAAATAAATGTAAATTAGGTAAAGCCAGAAGAAAGCAACATCTTTGGTAGAGTAAAAGGCACTAGGAATCTGTTCCTAAACTAGAGAATTATCCTGTTATAATATGTCTGGTGTAACTATTTTGGAATTCTGGAATCTATCGAAGACTTGCAACTTCCAGGAAAAGTTGTAGTTAACTTGAGTCCATTTTAGTTCTTATCATGATAACAACTAGCCTACAATCATTCCTGGGAAAGCTTGCAGGAACCCACATGGGCAATCTGTGGAAGCCCATATGTGCAATGAGGATTCTGACTTCTAAATATTGGGGATGACTGATCATTGCTTCTTCTGATTGCATAGGTGCAGACACAGCAGTGGACAGCCATTGTTGCAAGAGTATTCCCCTATGGATGAAGTGTCTTTGGGAGGAGTTAAAGTGTCAGCAATACTCTCTTTCACTTTTCTCTTCTTTCCCTTTTGGGATAGAGACATTTAAGGATGAATATTTTCAAAAGCAACTACATACAGCAGAGAATTTAGAAAGTCACCACCTATGCTCAGGGAAAGGCATAAACTCAGAAAGGCCTGAGAAGACCCTAAGTTTGCTGTTCAGATTGACCTATGGAGTACAACATTGCATAACTTTTTTTGTTGCTCTTTTAAAATAAAAACAGTACAAAATAAACAAATAAAATCCAAATTCTGAGAAGGAATAAAAAAATCTCAGTTTGTAATTTAATGCTATAAGATTAAAATGTCTAGCTTTAAAGAAAAAAAAATCACAAAAATACAAATAATAATAATAAAATAGGAAAATATGGTTCACCCAAAGGAAACAAAAATGAGTCAACAGAAATTGTCCCCTAGAAAAAACAAATGGTAAAGTTTATAGACAATGGCTTAAAACAACTTTCCTAAAGATATTCAGAGCTAAAAGGAGTCACAAATATGAATAAAATAGAAATGTCATTAAAAAGAACCAAATAAATGTTGGAGCTGAAAAGTATACTAACTGAAATGAAAAATTCACTAGAAGACTCAAAATCATATTTGATGAGGTAGATGAAAGAAGAAAGAACCAGTGAATTTGAGATGAAAAAAATCAAAATTATTGAGTCAAAGGAATAGAAAGCAAAAAGATAGAAGAAAAGTAAAAATACCTTTAAGAGCTTATGAAACACCATCAAGAAATGCAATATATGTATGTAGAATACCCAGAAAGAAAAAAAAAAGAGAAGAGTGATTCTTTAAAGAAATAATTACCCAAAACTTCCCAAACTTGATGAAAGACATACATATAAATCCTTAAGAAGCTCAAGGAACTCCATTCAAGAAGACACAGAGTCTCATACCAGGGTACATTATAATGAGACTATAGCAAATCAAAGAAACCAAGAGATTTTTAAAAATATAGATTTGTCATATACAAGAAATCCCCAATAAGATTATGAGTTGACTTTTCATCAGAAAGATTGGAATCCAGGAGACAGTGGGTTAATATATTCCAAGTACTGAAGCAGAGACTCAGGGAAAGATATCAACCAAAAATTCTTTATGCAATAAAATTTTCATTTAAAAATGAGGAAGAAATTAAGAAATTCCAAGATAATAAAATATGAAGGAAATTATTAGCACTAGACTAGCCTGCAAGGAAAGAAAAAAAAATGCTGAAGAGTCCTTAAAGTCAAAAAGAAATTACACCAGAAAGCAAATTCTGTATGAAGTAGCTAAGGTCTCTTTATAAGAGATCTCATCCATGTCTTTGGACACTGCATGTACCAATATATATTCATAACCAAAAGATGATGGAAAAGGAACATATAGGAATAGAGATCTTTTCACATTATTGATGTAAAAATAATATTAATTCTATTAATTCAAATTAATTTGTTGTACCTTTTATATTTTCTTTCTCTTTTTTCTTTACTTTTTTTTTTTTTGATGGTGATAATCAGGATTGAATCCAGGGCACTCTAAAACTGAGGTACATCCCCAGCTCCTGCCTCCTTATTTGAGAATTTGAGACCAGGTCTTACTAAGCTACCAAGGCTGGACTCAAACTTGAAATCCTTCCATCTCAGTCTCCTCCATCACTGAAATTACATATGTGCACCACTGTGTCCAGCAACTTTAGGATTTTCAGTGTAATCTCAATAGTAACCAAAGAAAGAGTATTGTGTAAAATACACAAAAAGAAATTAGAAAAATATTAAAATGTCTCACTACAAAAATCAAATATATCTGATTACAAGTGGTGCATTCCTGTCATCCCACGAGCTTGGGAGGCTGAGGCACAAATATTGCAAATTCAAAAATCATCCTCAGCAATTTATGAGGCCCTAAGCAATTTATCAAGACCATTTCTCAAAAAAAAAAAAAAAAAAAGAACAAAAAAGGGCTGGGGATGTGTCTCAGTGGTTAAGCACTCCTGAGTTCAATCCCTGGTACCAAAATAAAAAATGAGAGGCAAAATATAAGCTACAAACCATACAGAAAATGCAAAGCAATGTAACTAAATTTCCTCCTTGTCAGAAATTACTTTAAATGTAAATGAATGAAACTCTTCAGTTGAAAGTGATACATTGTTTTGTAAATCCACTATCCAACCAGATGCTGTCTATAAGACTCACAATAGATCTTATGACAATTGAATGGAAAAGAGTGGAAAAGATATTATATGCAAATAGATAACATAAAAGAGCACCTTGGCTATCCTGATATCAGGTAAGATAACCCTTAAATTAAAACATCACATGACAAAAGAAAATAATCTTAGAAAATGAGCATAAACTATTACAGAAGAGGAAACTGAGGTCTATAGAATTAAAGCTAAAAGGCTAAGGAAAATGTTTTGTCCCAGTAAGTAATTTTTCTTTTTCATTCAGCTTACCATGTGCCCAAATCTTCCTCTTACCAGTAGCCTTTATGTAGGCTATGGTTTGCATATGATCTGTTCCCTCCAAAAATCATGTGGAGTTTTTATCCCCATTGTGAGGTATTAAAAGAGCATAAATTTAATTCCACTATGGTAATTCAAGGGCAATCCTTTGGGAGGTGATTAGGATTAAAGTCATCAAGTTGGAGCCTCTATGATGAAATACTGGTGGCTTTATGAGAAGAATCTGAGAGACCAGAAGAGGTACTTAAGCATGCTCCCTTTCTCTCCTCAAGTGATTCTATGCATCATTACATCATACATCATTGCCTGCATCATCTGAGGACCCTGCCAGGAAGAATTCATCACCAGATGTTGCACTTTGGCCTGAATCAAAACTGTAAAATAGTATGAACTTCCTTTATAACTTTCCCAGTCTTTGGTACTGTACTATTAGCAAAATATATTAATACATTAGATGAGAGTGGAGAGTAACTGGAAGCTAATCTTAGCAAGCAAAATCTATTAACAAGGAAAATTTATACAGGAGAAGGGAAAGAATAAATGCCAAAGCTGAACACAAATCTGAGACTGAGCTTATTGGACTGCAACTGTCTTAAGACCAGCCAGGTGTTTTGGTTATACATAGAAAACTCCTCAACTGCAAATAAAAAGAGAGCATCATATCATAGCTCACAAACAAAGGAAGGCCAAACAAATGTGCATCATCCAGGATCAAAAGAATGACCTTCTGCACAAGGCTACCAGAGCCAGAAGTGCCCTAGTAGTTTTGAAGTGCTTGGCACAGTTCTATCTTTAAAAGAATACTTCTCTTTTCAAAGTAACAAATCTCCGGATAATCTTCTTGGATTTATGGATTAGATTGTCTGGAGTCAAATTCAGGTCCCAAGAAAACTAGTTGTGTGAACTTGCCACGTTGCAAAATGGTATGTACCTCAGTGTCCTCATACATAAAATGGAGAAAACCTCATTAAGATTATTACATGATAATATAGTATATAATTTTCAAAATTTAACTTTGAACATACCAAACAATAGGTCATTGATGAATATTATTTATTATTATTATTAGTAGTAGTAGTATCATTAGCATAATCATCATTATTGAAGTATGGAGAGGTTAGGTGTGTCAAGAAGGTTTTGATTGGTAGCTTTTCACCTTGAGCAAATTTCCTAACTTTCCTATTGTTATGTTAAATGGAGCTGTTATCCATTTTTTTTTATAATTGTTGTACAATAAGTATAATGGTATTTGTAACCTCTTGGCAGAAAGTGGGTGCTCAATAGATATTAGTAAATCTTAAAAAAAAATAATAAGCTTAATTATATATTTTGTTTTTGTCCTTATAAAGATATGTATGTCTAGGAAGAAAATGGATTTAAGGGTTTGTAAGATTATTTGAAACTTTCAAATATTTAAACTATTCAATATTTATTATCTTATCCTAAGCCTACTAATATCGGATTGTTAGGTTGGGATGTGCTGGAATGATTTTGATAATTTCAAGGTTCTATTTAAATGTTAGTGTAAAAACAAAGATATTTAACTAGACCAGTATTTCTTAATATTTACTGCAAATTAAATCCAGCAAAGAGCTTTAAAAAATCTGAACTCTAGTCTCTAGATTTTAATTATATTGGTTCAGTATGTACTCTAGGATTTAGTATTTCTGTTTTAATTCCCTAGGGGGTTGAAATTTAAATATAAATTTATGATTTAGGAAGCTAGACATTAGTAATTCTCAAACTTTAACATTTGCCAGAGTCCCATGGAAGCCTTATTATAAAGCATATTGCTGGGCCACACCTGAAGAATTTTTTTTATTTACTAGGTATGGGGTGGGGTTCATAGATTTAACAAATTTGGTACACTGAGGTTCTTGGTCCAGGGACCATACTTTGAAGACAATAGGACTAGGGCAATAATTCTGGAACTTTTGAAAGTGGTAGAATGTTTGTAAAAACTCATAATTATGAATGATATTTGACATTCTCAACCTCCCTGAAAGTGTGTATATGTATGTCTATATGTGTCCTTGTGTGATTATTTGCGCGCATGTGTACATATATCTGTGTATATATGTGTGTGTTTATGTATACATATATGTACATATATAAATACATGTGCTAATAATGTTACATACAGTTTCACAGACTTCACAAATTCATTTAAATTCAACCATTAAACTTTCAGGAGTTTGGACATTTAAATAATTGTAATGGTATTTGCAACCTCTTGGTAGAAAATAGGTGTTAAATAAACGTTATAAAAACATTTTTTAAAACCATAATTTTAAATTGCCTTTGTCATTATAAAAACATGTTTTGAATAATTTGATCAAAATAATTTCTGACATTATCTTCTATCCGGTTAGCTCAAATATCCAGGATTAAGGTGGTATATGCTACAATCCCAGACACTCCTCTAGAGGCAAAGGCAAGAAGATTGCAAGTTCAGTCTCTAAAATTTAGAGAGACCCTGTCTTGAAATAGAAAATAAAAGGGATGGGGATATAGTTTAGTGATAGAGTGCCCCTGGGTTCAATACACAGAACTACAAAAAACAATCTAATATTATAATTATCCTTCTAGAAATAATTTGGTTTTATGTAAGTTAAAAATTAAAACATTAGACTACCATTGACAAAATGACATAGAAAAATAAGCAAATTGTTCAAATACACAAATTATGATTTAAGTAATGAAGTAAAAAAATTAACTTTGTTGTCAGGTAATTCTTAACATTTATGTCTCTTGTAGCATATAAAATAGTCTTACTGTTATTGTTAGAGTTTGGATATCTGGTGTCTCCCCAAAAGCTGCTCTATATGTATAATAAGAACTGTGATGCATTCTGCTGTCATATATTTAAAAAATAAAAGCAATTAAAAAATAAAGAACATTTAGAGGTGAAATGATTACATTATGAGAGTTGTAGCCTAATTGGTGGATTAATACAGTGATATGGATTAACTGGGTGGTAATGATAGGCAGGCAGGATTTGGCTAGAGAAGATAGATCACTGGGGTGGAGGGGCCTTTGGAGTTTATATTTTCTCCCTGGTGAGTAGAGCATCCTTCTTCCGGATTACCATGCCTGGAGTCACTTTTCTCCTCCGTTCCCTTCTGCCATGATGTTCTGCCTCAACTTGGGCAGAGAGTTATGGAGTGCACTGATCATGGACTGAACCTCTAAAACCATGGATGCCAAATAAACTTTTCCTCCTCTAAAACTCTTCTTGTCAAGCCTTTTAGTCACAGTGACAAAAAAGAAAAGCTGACAAAAAAGCTGCCTAAAACATTTATATAAGCAATTTTATAACTGTCTTTAATAAAAATTAAGCATTTATAGCTATCCTTATAATTCCATTTTACTTTTTAATTCATTTTTAATTAATAATACTTACTGAGATTCTTGATGCTGGAGAATAGTGAACTAAACAAACATTGTTCCATCAAAGAACTTAATTTATGAATGTTTTCTGGCATAAAGAAGTCTTTGCATTTCCAAACTCTTTTCAGTATGTTTTCAAACTTGTACCATTAGCCTATAGTATCTCAAGAAAATATTTTAAAGCACTCGGCTCTTACTATATATTTTGGTGTTGGTGGTAAATAAATGTTGAGCAATTAGCAACAGATGATAACTGCTGAGTAGATAAGGCACACATGATATAGGAACATATTATAAATGCTTACAACACAATTTGATCTCCAGGACTCTATAAATGCTATGTTAAATTCCGTGCTGAGAAAATACCTTTTATTTTATAAACTTTAAGCTCATGGTTATAGAAATAAATGGCATAATGAAGACAATATGGCCATAGATTCCAAGATAATTTGATCGATATAAAAGTCTCTTAGTAGTAAGGTTTAGTATGTCCAGCAAAATGTAATTGCATACTTGAAGAAACGCACCTGCTGATGCAGTGTTAATTAGATCGTCATGTTCTGCGTGTCACTGCTAGCTTCGCTTCATAGACCTACAGAAATTGCTACTTTTGAGCTTGATGGATTATTCTCTGTTCATTTAGCTTTTAATTTCTTTCTTACAGTGCCTAGTTCCAGCATTACAAATACCTGCTAGCTGCTATCCTTATGTTTCTCTTTTTTTCCTCAAACTTTACAAGTAACAAAGGCACTCACTTCTTGTCAGCTTCATGTATTGTTTTAGTTGAACTCAATCGAGTCATTGGAAAGCAACCTGAAGATCATAATAAGCATTGTCAGAAATGCCAATACTAGATTAAGGCCTTTGTTTTTAATTTAATTATTGCTGTTCACCTACCTTTATATAAAACAGATGCCCAATTTATTTTCCGAACCCAGAAAAATAAGTAGGATAAGGTAGAGGAATTTAATACATTTATTTAACTGTTAGCAGCTTTATTTAATTTTTATTTATTGGATTATATAAATGAATGGATAGATGAATGAATGTTGTTAAGGACAAAGAGAGTCTTAATTTTCTTAATTAAGAAAATGGAAGAAGATATTTCACTCTCCTCCTTGGTCTTGGAGTACTACTACCTTAGAAAACATAATTTTGAGTACTACTCTGCTCTTTCCAATGTATATAAATTCTTTTGAAGACCTTTGTGAATTTTAAGACTCAATTCTTAGAAGCCATGTTTTTGAAATGTAAACTGGGAAGACAGCAATTCTATCTCCTGCTTTCTATAAGAGACCAATAGCTTAAATTCAATGAACACTTGCTCTGGCCATAAAGATTGAGAAGTTTGATTCTCCTCCAGATTTAGGCAATTAGCTAGCACAAATGGTCATCCAAACTACCAGATAAATGAAAAAGAAACTGTCTGTGACAAATGGTGCTACCAAGTCCCTTTTCTTGAGAACTAGTTATTGTTCACCTTGAAAACATGTATGCAATGGATTGTACCTGTGTCACTACATAAAGGATAGGATTCTTCTAGTCTCTGCAATCACTTGGTAGATTGCCTGGCATTTTTGTTGCCAAGTAAGTGATAAAAGTCCATGATATAAAAATAAAAGTGAAAGCAAGAAAATAAACATGAAGAGAAAACGGAAGTTTTCCATTTTGGTCATGAGTTATCTTCAACCCTCTTTCAAGCATCTCCACTTGACTATTTCATGTCCTAGTGAACCCAGGTTCTTTTGTGGCTTTTTTACATACTTCATGTTTCTGCCTTTATGCTTTAGTACAGCCTCTCTTCTTAGACGGTTTTCTCCCCCCAGCTGCTACTAAAATACAATTATTACTAAAGTAATATTAATCTTATTTATATTTTCCTTACAAAGTGTATATCTCTGCCTGTATTTGCCTATCTGTGCACATGCTTTGTGTTTTCTGTGATGCTGTAATCCTTGTAGGCAGAATCTGTGGTTTGCTTACTTTATCTCCTTTAGAAAAACAAAAGATAGAGAATAGAATAATTACTATAAAATAATGATGAGATACATAAAATATATGTAGTCTCAACTGATATCATTCCACATTTTTCTAATTCAAGATATAGGGAAAAACATAATGCTGCAATTGTTTTTAAGTCGGATAGCATATTTGGATATGCCTATCACTTCTTTTCACAGTTATAGATGACCTTGCAAATTTTCCTCTACTGTGCCTCAAAACTGTATAGTAGGCAGTAACTAATTTTCTTTTATGTCTAGCATGTTGTTTCATATTTATTATGATCCATGATAGACTTATTACAATAGACAAAATGGTAATTCTGTTTTTAAAAAGTATACATTGTAAAGAGCATATTTATTATATCAAAACAAATGAAAAGTTAAAAACTATAGTTTGGTCTACATCACAATGGCAATGGGTAGAGGGGCTAAAAAATCATGTTTTATTGAATTGATTGAATTACAACCTCCGGTTTGCTATTAAATACACTCTTGTATGTGAACATAAACCAGAAAAGTCAATGTTTAGGATAAAATATAGATATAGTGAAACTCCAAAAAGCTTCTCAAAGTTTAGAGTCCTCTAAATTGAAAGAGCATTTCAAGAACTTGAGTGAGAGAATTTCTAAAAATAATGTCTAAAAGTGAGAGCTTTGGAAATATTTATCTCAAGAAAGCAGAATTTAAACTGACACCACTACTACAAAATGCTACTAACTTTAAAAAACTCTCTTTATTGTCAATAGGCACAGAGACAGAAAGGATAAATTGAATGTCTTAATAGCAAAATGGGAAACTATATGTCACTAAACAATTTAAACATTTTAAAACCACATTTCGTGGCTAAAAAGTATTTTTATTTCAAAAGAGCATGGAAAGATTTCTAGGAAAAAACTGTAACCTAAGTACCAAAACAAATATTTGATTCTCCACTCCAACCACATCCAGCTATCACTCTCCAAAGGAAATGTCTTAATAAATTTCAAAGCAGGAGAAAATCTGCATTACCTACTAGCTATGGAAATTAACAAAGATATAAAAATTATAAGTTTAATATTAACAAACTAAATTAAACCTGAAACTCTTGGGTTTTATTCTTTGTTTTTGTTGTTGTTGTTGTTGTTTGTTTCGTTTTAGTTTTGGTTTGGTTTACTTTGCTTTGCTTTTGGTACCAGGGACTGAACTCAGGGGCACTCAACCATTAAGCCACATCCCCAGCCCTATTTGGTATTTTATTTAGAGACAGAGTCTCACTAAGTCATTTAGCACCTCACAGTTGCTGAGGCTTATTAGAGTCTGTAAACAAGTCAAAATAACACCTGGAATTTTGCCAGGGGAATGTTAAAGTTCGTAAACAAGTCTGGATGGTGCCTGGCAAAATGCCAGAGGGAGTG
This sequence comes from Marmota marmota marmota, assembly GCF_001458135.2. NCBI lineage: Eukaryota > Metazoa > Chordata > Mammalia > Rodentia > Sciuridae > Marmota > Marmota marmota. The sequence goes on along the minus strand of NW_025999853.1, from coordinate 45,068,564 downwards.
GTTTGAAAAGTAACAAAAGCGAGCCATTAAGTGTGGAGATTCCTGATTGGTTGACTGCTGTATCTAGTTTATGCTAATTAGATAAGCTGTGTGGAATGTATAAATACTGCTCTTGTCCTGCAATAAACGGCTTCCACTTCTGCTGTATCAATCTACACAAGTTGTTCGTCACCCCCCGCTAGTTAGCTGCAGCCGGACCGCGGCAGAGGCTGGCTTTGAACTTGTGATCCTCCTACCTCAGCCTCCTGAGCTGCTGGGATTACAGGCAGGCACTACTGCACCCACCTTGGGTTTTATTCTTTTTGTGATAATTTAATTCTGCAGGTCCTGGAAATACAAATATGCTGTATGCTGTCAGGAACAAGGACAAGAGACAGAATTGGGCTACATTGAAAGCCACCTGAGGTTTTGAAAAGTCCTGTGATTTGAGGATGATGCTGGAGTAGAGCACAGTGACTGTCAGGATTGGAAGCTCCTAATGCTCAAGTCAGTTTGATCTGCAACCAACATAGTTCTGACCCAGCCAGTTGTAATTCAGAGAGCAAAAGCATGAAAGAGGTACTCCAGGGAGACCAGTATTACCAACCAAGTACCTGAGGTCTCCATTGAAAAGAGGATTTAAATTTCTCTCCAGTAATATTAGAGAAGAAATTATAATGACAGGCTTAATAATAGAAATAATGCAAACCATCATTATTGCCATTTGACAAAATTATCTACCTAGGGGTCAAAAAAGGATTATAAGCAGTGTAAATGAGTGGAGTTCAGTAAAAAGATCACAGAATAAAAAATATAAAAACATAGATTTTATATTAATAAACAATAATCAATTTGGTGATTTAATGGAAAAAACTCCCCAAATTGATAGAATCTACAAAAAGAACTCAATAAAATGAGCTTGGTGAACAAATAAAAGACATGAATACAAGTATAATATTTTGTGAAGTGGCGAGTGGCCATAACATGGGATAATACCAAATTATATACACAGACTTTGAAAATAATGTTTTCAATTTATTACTAAACTAAACATGAAATAAAAGTATCAATTATCTGAGAGGCACAAAAAATAGAAACTAATAAATAAAATATGTAAGACTTCATAATGTTATGGAGCACGCATCTTCATCAGCATTACTGAGCACTAAGATGCATGTGAAACCCAAAGCCACACCCTCCAATCACGGTGGGTGATGTGCGCTTCCCATATGCAGTGAAGAACTATTCTCTCTCAATGTTACCATCTAGGGGTGCTGGGTTTTTTGTCTTGGTTCAGCATATAATGAAGAAAAGGACACAGAGATAGCAAGAAAGCATCAGTTTTACTGCAAAAACAAGAAAGTCAAACTTCTCCAAAGAGAAGGGCCCCAGAGCTGGGAATCTGGTAGGGATGTTTGGGCTTGTTCTTTTTATGGTCTCTGGATCTTCTTCCTTTCCTTATGTTCTCCCCTGTCCACACTCTTCTTGATATTATTGATTGGTGACCCTGTATCCATGTGGTCTATTTTAGTTTTTCTATCAGATGACCTACTTAGGAGCAGGAGTATGGAAGTGTCTGTCTGGTTGTCAATTTTCATCTTGAATGGTGAGGATGCCCTTCATCAACACATGATGTAGGAACTCCAAGCATTAAATCCATATATAGCACCATTCTGAAAACTGGACACCCACCTTTATATTTCATCTATACACACTGTTTTAGGTGCAAGTAGACAGTTTCCAAGAGAGCTGCCACCACCATAAACTTTTCTAATGAGTAAAAAAAGTGTAATATAGACTATCTTTAAATCTACCTCAATTTAAAAGATTAACTCAAAATTGGAATTTAGCATTGACCAAGGGGTATAGTCAAATTTATCTCAGCTGAGTTTCTATTAAGAAAGAAGAAAAAAATATTTAATAAAAGTGTATTCTTCACTTTAGGCAACTCATATTTATAATAAGATATTCAATATTAATATCATATCAAAAATAATTAAATTTAATTTACTCTGAAGAACTAAAGAAATTAAAAGAATTCTGGCAGGGGAACCAAAAAATTTCATCCAGAATATGCCAATTTCCAATCACGTAACCTCAGATAAGTTTTTAATTTTTTTTTCACCAGGGATTGAACCCAGGGGGCACTGAACTACCGAGCTACGTCCTCAGCCTTTTTAAAAACTTTGTATTTTGAGACAGGGTCTCTCTAAGTAGTTTAAGTCCTCGCTAAGTTGCTGATGATAGCTTTGAACTCAGGATTCTCTGTCCCAGCCTCCAGAGCTGCTGGGATCACAGGTGTGCATCACACCACCTGGCAGCTTTTAATGTTTTTGAAACTTGATTTACATATTTGCAAAGTAAGAATATAATCAACATCCCTGTATATTATTTAGACTTTAGAGATAGAATAATGTATTTTGATGTACTTTATAAGTTATAATGGGGTATATAAACCTGAATTTTAATTATTAATTAAACATCATTTATATTGGCAGCTCAGGTTTTGTTCCCAATGAAGAAACAAGTTGGCAACAGAAAGGCAATGAGGAACAGCTATTCCAAAAGTATATACAGGCAGCAGAAAAGGCATAGAATTTTTTTTCTTTGGACCACTGTAATTACACTGATTTTGGCATTAAGATGTTTGATCTTTCAAGCACACTTAGTGATGGATTTTGTTGTTGTTACCATTGTTTGTCATTGATTTCAGTAAATACACAAATGGACGAAGAACAAAAATACCTTGTATGTGTAGGCACTGAGCAATGTGCACCCTGCTGTCCATAAAAAGAGTCTTAATAGATTAATATTACCCTGCCCTGATTTAAAAGAAAATTTTCAGTATAGTGGAAGAGAAAATGACATACTTATCTCATGCTTATGGAACCACAAAACATACAATTTAAACATGCAGAATCACAAACATATGGACTCATATCCTAACTGTGCTGTACACTGTCTTTTTAACCTTGGGCAATATTATTTTATATTTATGGGGTCAAGAATTTTTTTTCAGAGTGAACCCAGATCCTCATGCATTCTATGCAAGCACTATACTACTGAGCCACATTCCTAGCCCATGAATCTTTTACACATATTGCTCCCAAACCTTTCTTTATTCCTTATTTGAAATGAAGAAACAGGTACATTCATATAATGGAATAGACAACTTGAATAGGAGATATTTTAGTATATGATTTGTCAAAAAATGTGCTTCGTATAAGATTCTATATGCATTTACAGCACATTGGGAGAAAAGAAAGAAAAATTTGGAGTTAAATGCTTGAAGCATAGGTTTTCTAGTTCTTTTATAATAAATAAAATTATCTATTAAAGAGAAATAAATTCTAACCAGTAACAGAATAAAACCTAATAGCATGATCAAATCAAATACAAAAAAACTATCACTTAGTATATGCATCAGTTTTCTTTCCATTCTCTAAATAATGGGAATATACATTCACTTTTCATAGTACCTACACAAAATCTAATCATACTGTCTGCTTTCGGTTTTTTAAAGCATCATTAAGTAAAGAACTGAGATAAGAACCATTTAATGTTACTCTAACCCTGATACTTGAAACTATTAAAAAGCAACAGTGAAAAAAAGAAGTGGACAGAGTGGCCCATTTGAACTTGTCAGCAACAAAAGCAATTTAAAATCATTATCAAAGTAATGCCCCAGTTGAAATCATTTTCATGAGGCGCAACTCTATTTGATTCCTTAAGAGCAATTCTTAGCATTCCAATTGTTTTCTGCATCAAATTGTTTTCTATCAAGGTAAGAGAAGATATTGATTGGAACAATCAAGATTATCAATCAAATTCAATGCATGGTTTTAGAACTATGGAATTTGTTTTTTCTTCCCATTTTAGCACATGATTGAAGTTTTGATTTTTTAAAATGTTCCTTTCTTCATTTTTCTCTTCATTATCTGTCAGTATATTATGTAAAACTAAGCTTTTATTAAGTCTTTCCTTTTTTATAAAGATTTATGTCAAGCTTAAAGTGAATATTTTGTAATGCAAAGGGAAATAATTTACATAAAAAGAGAAAGTAGATTTCAAAAAGAAGACATATATGTATGCTTTCTTTTTACTTTAACTTAAAAAGTTCCCAATGAAAAATTTTTATTACCTAATATCTTGACTCAAAAAAATTCCAATTTTTAAAAAAATATTTTATTTACAGCATGTTCTTTTCCCCATCCATGTTTGAAGGTATCTAATGGTATAGTTGGGACAAAAACAAATAATTATAAAATCAATGATTAGGGAAACTCCTGGACAAGATATTTGCATGTTCACATTTTAATACTCACTCTATTTTTTAAACAAAAATCATCAAATAATATCATTTAAAAATATGGGTATAAGAAATACGGTAGACTAAAAGAAATTAGAGACTTTACTGTCATAACATCCTCAGTAGGATCCAAAAATTCTCAAGAATGAATTTTAACGAGATGAAAATTAAACACTGAGCAAAAGATGCCTTCTGAGTTATTTTAGAAATGTTAATTAACAATTGTCATTGAAAAATAAAATTCATGATTTATAAATATAAAATCATATCTTTAAATAAAAATATCAGTTGAAATCTTTACTGGGTAAAGTGGAACAGGGTCTATATTTGTCAAGAACAGAATAAAGAAACTCAATATCTGTGCATAATATTAGATTATTTTTATATTTTAAATGTGAGAAAAATATTTAGCTATAGACTATTACTTCCAAATCATCATAGGAAAGAAAGAAAAATATATGAATCATTAAAAATTATCAAAACACAGGAAAAAGGGAAAGGAATAAAGGAAATCATACTAATTAGAAAGTGCAAAATATATTTAAGGAATCAATCAAAATTTATTAGCATAAAATTAATATAAGTGCATTAGTCTTTCTCATAAGAATAATCTTAAATTAAAGAAAAAATAGTAAAATAAACAAGAAAAAACTGGAACAGAAACAAATATAGATATATTCTCTCCATAAAGTAGCATATAAAACTACATTGAAAATTTAAAATAATTATTTAATAAAATTATGCAATGTAAAATGTAACAGTCAAAATTAATTTCTATGGCAAAAATAGAATCAGAGAGATATTGGCCATAATAAAATAGGATGATCTATTCAGAGTGCTGGAGAAAGAAGAAAAAATAAACTGCCAACCTGGAATATTTTACCCAGCAATATTGTACTTCAGAAACAAACAAGATATGACATCTTTCACTGGCATGCATAAACCAAGCCACCTTATAAGAAATTATTTTAGAAATACCACATCTAAAAGATAAAGGATGATTACTTTCATCATAAAAATGTACAAATGTATTAACTCAGTGGTAGAGAACATACACAAATGAATGAGAAAAAAAATAAAAATTTAAAACTATAGAAAACCCCCAATAATAATAATAATAATGAAAAAGGAAATACAAAACAGAAAACAATTAATACAGTGTTAGAAGTAGGTTCTTACCTATTAATAAAAACCTTGAATGTAAACAGATTCAATTTACCAGTTAAAAGATATAGTTTGAGGTCTTCAGGGAATAGTCCAAGAAGGGCAATAGCTGGGTCAAATGGTGGTTCCATTCCCAGCTTTCCCAGGAATCTCCATACTGCTTTCCAAATTGGCCGCACCAATTTGCAGTCCCACCAGCAATGTACAAGAGTACCCTTTTCCCACATCCTCTCCAGCATTTGTTGTTGTTTGAAC
>NW_025999853.1:45039436-45062838 GCF_001458135.2 Marmota marmota marmota | reverse complement strand
AAAAAAAATGTGGCATTTATACACCATGGAGTATTACGCAGCACTAAAAAATGACAAAATCATGGAATTTGCAGGGAAATGGATGGCACTAGAGCAGATTATGCTTACTGAAGCTAGCAAATCCCTAAAAAACAAATACCAAATGTCTTCTTTGATATAATGAGAGCAACTAAGAACAGAGCAGGGAGGAAGAGCAGGAAGAAAAGATTAACATTAAACAGATACATGAGATGGGAGGGAAAGGGAGAGAAAAGGGAAATTGCATGGTAATGGAGGGAGACCCTCATTGTTATACAAAATTACATATAAGAGGTTGTGAGGGGAATGGGAAAATAAACAAGGAGAGAAATGAATTACAGTAGATGGGGCAGAGAGAGAAGATGGGAGGGGAGGGGAGGGGGGATAGTAGAGGATAGGAAAGGTAGCAGAATACAATAGTTACTAATAGGGCATTATGTAAAAATGTGGATGTGTAACCAATGTGATTCTGCAATCTGTATTTGGGGTAAAATTGGGAGTTCATAACCAACTTGAATCTAATGTATGAAATATGATATGTCAAGAGCTTTGTAATGTTTTGAACAACCAATAAAAAAAATAAAAGATATGGTTTGGAAGAATGGATCAAGAACAAAGACCCAGATCTGCCCACGTTGGCCTGTGTGGGACCCAGGCTCACAATAGGCCCGGATCCATCCCACCACTACCAAAAAAAGACAGAGACCAACCTCTGGCACAGGACCTCACCTTCCCAGCAGCAGACTACCACAGGAGGTCAGGCCTGGGCCAGATATGCCCTCATTGACTTGCCCAGGACCCAGGTCCACAGTAGGATCGAGTCTGTCTACCCCCCACATGGGAGCACAAGCCTAACCTACTTCCATCTTGGGACACTGCATTCATCCTCATAGCCTTCCCTACACAGTAGCTGATACCTTTTTGACAATAGACAGGGCCTAGAAGCAGCTGTATCTCAGAACAGGCATCCCAAAGAGAGTGTAAGCCCCACCCTTCAGCCCCATCTCTGTAAGACATTGCACCCATTTTGGGGCACAACATACCTTGCCTATTGCTGCCAATATCTTTAGTTGCAGTAACATACATTGAGGGACACCGGCAGGGTCTGGAAGCCCAACATCAAGGTGAGGTATGGACAATCTGCATGGGTACCACAAGAATATAGGGTAGAAACTGTAACATCTCAGATCCACACTGCAAGAGAGGAAGACACATAGACAACATGAAAAAACAAGGAAGGAAAAAGCCCCCAAACAAACCAGGATACTATAATAACAGAACAGCAAAGTTGATGAACTGTCAGAGAAGGAATTCAGAAGGTTCTAATTAAAATTATCTGTGAATTAAAGAATGACCTAAATGAGCAAATACAGGAAAAAAATTGATCACTCCAACAATGAGATAAGAGAGCAAATACAGGTAGCAAAAGATTACTTCAAGAAAGAGATAAAGACTCTGGGGGAAAAAAATCAAGTCAGAAACCCTTGAAATGAAGGATATAATAAACCAAGTAAAAATCTCAATAGAAAGCATAATCAACAGACTAAATCACTTGGAAGAAAAAACATCAGACAATGAAGACAAAGTATACAATCTGGAAAATAAAGTTGGTCACACAGTGAAGACAGTAAGAAACCATGAACGGATATCCAAGAATTATGAGACAACATTAAAAGACCAAATATAAGAGTTATTGGGATAGAGGAAGGCACAGAGTTTCAAACTGAAGGAATGCACAATCTCTTCAATGAGATAATATCAGAAAATTTCCCAAGTATGAAGAACGAATTGGAAAACCAATACAAGAGGCTTACAGGACACCAAATGTACAAAATTACAACAGATCTACACCAAGGCACATTATAATGAAAATGCCTAGCATATGGAAATAAGGATAGAATCTTAAAAGCCACAAGAGACAGGAATCAGATCACATATAGGGGGAGACCAATTTGTATCTCAGCATATTTTTCAACCCAGACCCTCAATCCAGGAGATCATGGAACAACATATACCAAGCTCTGAAAGAAAATAGATGCCAACCAAGAATCTTATATCCAGCAAAACTAAGTGTTAGATTTTATGATAAATAAAAACCTTCCATGATAAACAAAAGTTAAAAAAGAATTTACAACTAGAAAGCCTGCATTACAGAACATCCTCAGCAAAATATTCCATGAAGAATAAATAAAAAACAAGGATAAAAATCAGTAGAGGGAAGTATTACACTAAAGGAAAACCTAATCAGAGGAGTCACATTACCAAGTCACATTAAATACCAAAAATAAACAAAAATGTCTGGGAATACAAATCATGTCTCAATAATAACCCTGAATATTAATGGTCTAAACTCACCAATCAAAAGACATGGACTAGCAGATTGGATTTAAAAAAAAAAAAGACCCAACAGTATGCTGCCTCCAAGAAACTCATCTCATAGAAAAAGACATCCACAGACTGAAAGTGAAAGGTTGGGAAAAATCATACCACTCACATGGAATGTGGAAGCAAGCAGGGGTTTTATCTTCATATCAAATAAAGTAGACTTAAAGCTAAAGTTAATCAAAAGGGATAAAGAAGGACACCACATACTGCTCAAGGGAACCATACACCAACAAGTGTTAACAATTATAAATATATATGCCCAAACAATGAAGCATCTATGTTTATCAAACTCTTCTCAAGTTCAAGAGTCAAATAGACAAAAACACAATAATTTTGGGTAACTTTAACACACCTCTTTCACCACTGGATATTCTTCCAAACAAAAGCTGAACAAAGAAACTATAGAACTTAGTAATACAATCAATAACTTAAACATAATTCATATATATATGAACAGAACAGGCATCCCAAAGAGAGTGTAAGCCCCACATTTTCAGCCCCATCTCTGTAAGACATTGCATCCATCTTGGGGCATATATATATATATATATATATATATATATATTGCAAAAATTCTCAATTAAATTCTGATAAATCAAATACAAAAAAATGTCAAAAAGACATGTCCCTCGATCAAGTGTGATTCATCCCAGTGATGCAAGGTTGGTTCAAAATGCACAATGAATAAATGTAATTAGTCACATGAATAGACTTAAAGATAAGAATCATATGATCATCTCAATATATATATATGCTTACACTCTCTTTGGGATGCCTGTTCTCTTCATATATATATATGAATTATGTTTAAGTTATTGATTGTATTATTGATTGATTGTATATCTCTCTCTATATATGTATGTATATAGAGAGAGATATATAGAGAGAGATGTATATATTGATTGACATATATTGATGTATATATTGATTGATGAATATATTGATTATATATATATATATATATATATATATATATATATTATATATATATATATGCCAATGTATATATTTCATCCTTCAATGAGTGAATACACTTTCTTCTCAGCAGCACATGGATTCTTCTCTAAAATAGACCATATACTATGCCACAAAGCAACTCTAAGCAAATACAAAAAAAGGAGAGATATTACCTTGCATTCTATCAGATCATAATGGAATAAAATTAGAAGTCAATGATAAAATAAGAAATAAAATCTACTCCAACACCTGGAGACTAATTAATATAATACTTAATGAACAATATGTTACAGAAGACATCAAGGAGGAGGTTAAAAAACTTTTAGAGGTGAATGAGAATACATATACAACTTATCCAAATCTCTTGGACACTATGAAAGCAGTTCTAAGAGGACAATTCATTGCATGAAGTTCATTCCTTAAAAGAAGAAAAAGTCAACAAATATATGACTTAAAATTACATCTCAAAGCCCTAGAAAAAGAAGAGCAAATCTACACCAAAATCAGTAGAAGGCAATAAATAATTAAAATCAGAAATCAATGACATTGATTTAAAATCAGAAATAAATAAAATTGATTTTAGCATCCCTTCATGTTTAAAACACAAGAAAAATTAGGGATAACAGGAACATATCTCAACATCATAAAGGCTATCTATGCTTTTATGAAAAAAAACAATAGAAAAAATTGACACAACAAAAATTTGGTTATCTGAAAAAAATAAATAAATTTGACAAAAACTTAGCCATGCTAATGAAGAGAAGGAGAGAGAAAACCCAAATTACTAACATACGGGATAAAAAAGAAAATATCACGACAGACACTACAGAAATAAAGAATATAATTAGAAATTATTTTAAAAACTTATATTCCAATAAAATATAAAATATCGAAGGCATTGACAAATTTCTAGAGTCATATGATTTGCCCAAATTGAATCAGGATGATATACACAATTGAAACAGATCAATTTCAAGAGACAAAATAGAAAATGCCATTAGAAGCCTACCAACCAAGAAAAGCCCAAGAACAGATGGATACCCAGCTAAGTTCTACAAGATCTTTAAAGAAGAACTAATACTAATACTCTTCAATTTATTTCAGGAAATAGAAAAAAGGCAGCACTTCTAAACTCATTCTGAGGCCAATATTACCCTGATTCCAAAAAGAGGCAAAGACACATCCAAAAAAAAAAGAAAGAAAGAAAATTTCAGACCAATATCTCTAATGAACAAAGATACAAAAATTCTCAATTAAATTCTGATAAATCAAATACAAAAACATATCAAAAAGACATGCCCCTTGATCAAGTGTGATTCATCCCAGGGATGCAAGGTTGGTTCAAAATGTGCAATGAATAAATGTAATTAATCACATCAATAGACTTAAAGATAAGAATCATATAATCATCTCAATAGACACAGAAAAAGTATTTGACAAAATACAGTACCCCTTAATGTTCAAAATCCTAGAAAAATAGGGATAACAGGAACATATCTCAAAATCATAAAGGCTATCTATGCTAAACCTGAGGCCATCATCATTCTAACTGGGGAAAAAATTGAAGGCATTCTCTCTAAAAACTGGAATAAAGGTTGCCATCTTTCACCACTTCTATTTAACATAGTTCTTAAAACACTGGCCAGAGCAATTAGATAGATGAAAGAAATTAAAGGGATATACATAGGAAAAGAAGAATTCAAATAAGCACTATTTGCTGATGATATGATTCTATACTTAGAAGACTCAAAAAATTACACCAGAAAACTTCTAGAACTAATAAATGAATTCAGCAAAGTAGCAGGATATAAAATCAACACCCATAAATAAAATGCATTTCTGTGTATCAGTGACAAATCCTCTGAAAGGGAAAGGAGGAAAACTACCCCATTTACAATAGCCTCAAATAAAATAAAATAAAATATTTGGGAATCAACAAAAGAGGAAAAAGATCTATATAATGAAAACTACAGAACCCTAAAAAAAAGAAATCAAAGAAGACCTTAGAATATTGAAAGTTCTACTTTGCTCTTGGATAGGCAGAATTAATATTATCAAAATGACCATACTAGCAAAAGTACTATATAGATTTCATGCAATTCTGATCAAAATCACAATGACATTCCTCACAGAAATAGAAAAAGCAGTCATGAAATTCATCTGGAAAAAATAAGAGACCCATAATAGCTAAAGTAATCCTTAGCAGGAAGTGTGAAGCAGGTGACATCACTATACCAGACCTTAAACTATACAACAGAGCAAGAGTAACAAAAACAGCTTGGTATTGGCACCAAAAGAGATGGGTAGACCAATGGTACAGAATAGATGACACAAAGACTAACCCACAAAACTACAATTAACTTATATTAGACAAAGGCACCAAAAACAGACACTGGAGAAAAGATAGCCTCTTCAAGAAATAGTGCTGTTAAAACTGGAAATCCATATGCAACAAAATGAAATTAAACCCCTATCTCTCACCATGCACAAAACTCAACTCAGTGGATCAAGGACCTAGGAATAAAAACACAGACTCTGCATCTAACAGAAGAAAAAGTAGGCCCTAATCTTCATCATGTAGGATTAGGCCCCTACTTCCTTAATAAGACTCCTTTGGCACCAGAATTAAAATCAAGAATCAATAAATGAAGTGGACTCAAACTAAAAAGTTTCTTCTCAGCAGAAGAAACAATCTGTGAGGTGAATAGCAAGCCTACATCTTGTGAGAAAATTTTTACCTCTCACACATCTGATACAGCACTAATCCCTAGGGAATATAAAAAACTCAAAAAGCTAAACACTCAAATAATTAAACAAACAAACAAACAAACAAACAAATAAATAAATAAATAAATAAATAACCCAATCAATAAATGGGCCAAGGGCCTGAACAGACACTTCTCAGAAGATGATATACAATCAATCAACAAATATATGAAAAATGTTCATCATCACTAGCAATTAGAGAAATGCAAATCAAAACTACTCTAAAATGCATCTCACTCCAGTCAGAATGGCAGCTATTATGAATACAAACAACAGTAAGTGTTGGTGAGGACATAGGGGGAAAAGGTACACTCATACACTGCTGGTGGGACTGCAAATTGGTGCAGCCAATATGGAAAGCAGTATGGAGATTCCTTGAAAAATTGGGAATGAAACCATTATTTGACCCACCTATTCCATTCCTCGGTCTATAACCAAAGAACTTAAAAACAGCATACTACAGGGAAACAGTCACATCAATATTTATAGTAGCACAATTCATAATAGCTAAATTGTGGAACCAACCTAGATGCCCTTCAGTAGATGAATGGACTAAAAAAATGTGGCATATACACACAATGGACTATTACTCAGCAATAAGAGAGAGTAAAATCATGGCATTTGCAAGTGAATGGATAGAGTTAGAGAAGATAATTCTAAGTGAAGTTAGCCAACCCAAAAAACCAAATGCTGAATATTTTCTCTGCTATAAGTATGCTGATTCATACTGGGGTAGGGAGGGGAAGCATGGGAGGAATAAATAAACTCTAGATGGAATTTAATGGGCATCATTATCCAAAGTACATATATGAAGACACGAATTGGTGTGAATATACTTTGTATACAAGCAGAGATATGAAAAATGTGTGTTCTATATGTGTAATATGAATAGTAATGCATTCTGCTGTCACATATAAATTTTAAAAATTTAAAAAAATTTAAAAAAAGAACAACGATCCAAATAAATCTGTCTACAAGAAACTCATTTCATCTATGCAGGTGTACATAGACTGAAAGTGTTTGCCTAGCACATGTAAGACCATAATACATTATTATTATTATTATTATTATTATTATTATTACTATTATTATATGTGTATCAAATAGCACCACTAATAACAATAATGATGATAATAATGTCTCTCTGCTAGAAAATTGCTGAATGTAAATTTTAAATGATCTCACCACATAAAAATAAGCATCATAATGTGTTAATTAGCTTAATTTACTCTCTATAGAATGTACACCTATGCCAAAATATCATATTATAAACCATTAATATATAGTTATTTGTCATTTTTAAAATAAATAAGCCATTGTGTGAACATATGTTTTCATTTATCTTGAGTGAATGCCTCAGAGTGGAAAAACTATATCACGTGTTTTATGTATACTTCACATCTTCAATCAAACTGCTTTCCAAAGTGGTTTTATCATTTTATATTCCAACCATCCATTGTTCCAATTGTTTTCTGCATGTTTCCCAGACACTTCAGATGATTTTTTAAAAATCAGGGATGCATTAAATCTATATCTTTATAACTCAACTGAGTTGCTAGAACTTAATACCCATTAGACAGGAATAAAAATGTGTTTTTTAATGTATACTCAATTAAATTATCAGTTATATCCCCCTTTTCAATTATGTTCCAAATGTGTATGTGTATGTGTGTGTGTGTGTGTGTGTGTGTGTAAGCATATTGAAGGAGCTGCTGTTTCAATTGTAATGGTTAATTTCCATGGGATATTACATACATAAAGATACCAGCTGGAAAAAAAATGCAAGTTGAGGTGGTGTACATCTTTTATTCTGCTGACTAATCATGTATAATGTATAATTTATAATACAAAATATATAATATCTTTGGCCAGTATGGTATATGCATTCATTCTTGCATATGCTGAAATAACATAAGTTTTGGCACATACTCTAGGTGACAAGTCTTGCATTCCTATTTTTCTTCTACTGACTCCAGATTTCATAAGCTATAGCAGTTCTCTATCAACCACTCACATACTAAGTCAGTGTTTCAGATTTCACTTTTATCTCTGTACCTGAACAATAAAGCATCCTTTAGAACCATTCCCTTGAACTTTTCTCCCCAGGATTTCTGCTCTACTATTCATGTGCTTTGTTGGATAGGATGCTGTGTATCATGCTACAGATCCTTATCATAACACTCCAGAAAGTAAGATGCAGACTTCTCTAGTGTACTAAGATCACCCCAAATTCAGGAGTTCTTATGACCATCTTACTCTGATGAGTCCAGCAAGAGGGTGTAGGACATGAAGTTATTCTATTCCTCTTTCTTTTCCTACTCATTTTTCATCTTTCTACTGGTTGACTTGATCTTCCTTAGAAAGTTGGCTTTTACATTGCAGTATCATTCTATTTGATGTATTGTCTATTAAACAACTTTTATATCCTTCAGGACTACTTTACTGTAATTTTTCTTTTTAAGTTTGTATTTTTTCTTACCTACTTATTTTTCTTAAATGTTTTCTCTCAAATAGATCATTGATTCAGTTGTTGTTACACATTGAAAGACAGATTGACAATAAAAGTCCATTATTCAATGTTTTAGAAACTATTCTAGTGTATATTCAAATCAGGAAGAGTGGGATGGGTAACGCCTTCCCTCTATCTTTGTTCTTTTTCTCAAAATCACTTTGGTTGTTTGGGTTCTTTTGAAATCCCACATGAATTTGAGAATTATTTTTCTAATTTATACAAAACATGCCATTTGATGGGGATGGAGCATGCCATTGGGGTAGTATGGACATTTTAATAATATTAATTATTTCAATCCACAAACAGGATATTATTCCATTTATGAGTGTTTGCCCTAATTTCTTTTATCAGTGTTTTATATTTTCAATGTACAATTGTTTCATCTATCTGGTTAAGTTTATTCCTTTAAATTAATTCTTTGTGATGTCACCATGTGTGAGATTGTTTTCTTTGTTTTCAGGTAGTTTCTTCTTAGTATGTACAATGCAACTTTTTATATATTTGTCTTGCTTCCTATAACTTTGCTAAATTCATTTATTACTTCTTAATGATCCTTTGAGAAGCAATGTTTTCTGAAAACCATTTTTTCCCCAAGTCTTCAATTGCCCATAGTTGAAGTCTAATCAAGAAGTGGGTTCAGAAAAACCTGGCTAGAGTTTAGGCCAGTTGAAAATTCTTGCTCTTATGAAAGCCAAACATTCCCTCTGCTAAACAGCTTTGTGGGATTAGAGTGATGGCATTTGCCTACAGCGCAGTCTTCCTAAGCTGGGATCTGACTGAAGTCTCCAGGTACTTTCTTTCCCTACACCCCTGCTTATGTTTGGAGATGGGTCCTGGTACCTGGACTGTTCTAGACTAGAAAATCCCTCTGGCTTTCTGTGTTTTCTCAAGCCTACCAGAATTTCCAATCATTTGCTGGAAGTACTTTACCTGGAAATTTTTGGTTTTACTGTGAACAAAACAGCAAGAAGATTGTTTCTGTCCTTCCCAGCATTTATCATAATTAATTTCAGTATAAGCAGTGTGCTTTCCAGACTTAGAATTCTGTTTATATATAATAAATATTATATATTATATATGCACATATATATGTTCTCTATTACATATAATTTATGTGTGTGTGTGTGTAAAATCATTCTGTTTTATCATGCCCTGGGTGACCTGTGCTTGATTTAGCCTTAATTCTCAGAGAAGTATAACTATTTGAATTAGATTTTGAGATTAATTTTCTAGCTACTCTAAAATTTGCTCTATATCTGCACTTTGTGCTTATTGCCCTGTATTTAGCCTCTCAAATTCACTTTTATAATTGTCCTGTGTATTTTCAAAATCAACAGTGATATCTAAGACTTTTTCTTCACTCTATACAATGCTCTTCTCACAGGGTAATAGCTATTGCCTTCAGATAAATTGGCTTTGTAATTATAGTCTAACATGAGTTTAGTGCAGATATATTTTGGATATCTATTCTTCGAATCATGGATACATGCCACATATAATGAATGTGTATTCCACAGACAAAGCAACAGCTCTCACAATCCAGCTATGTGACAAACAATGGCTCAAGCAAGTTTAAATGTTTCCCAAAACTCAATTTACTTTCCAACCTTTGGATGTCTGCCTGATAACAGAAAACAACTCTAACTATTTTCATGCATACGCAAAATAATTTAAATATTATTCCAGGTTTAACAAATAAGGTGAAAATAAAAAATTAATTATAATCATTCAGAACTCATTTGTTTCAAGTCAGTGCCATTGATGGCTAAATCACGTACAATTTAGATATGAAGAATTTTCACATTGACTGCCTTATATGAAATTTATTATCTCCAGTGAGGTAGGTATTATCTCTGTTTTAGAGATACAAAAATTGAAATAGAAGTTGAACGATGTTCAATCATTGAATTGGTTAGGTAGCGTGTAGGCTTTGGCTAAATTAGATGCTTTTCTTTCCTCCAGAGTCTAATTATAATAATTTAGATGATTGACATTTGATCCTACTGCTTCTGGAAACTAGGAGGATTTTGGATCCAAGATTCAGGAAATTTGAATTCTAGAGTTTTGAGTAAGTTGTCCTGTGTTTTAATTCCTGTTTTCAGATAAATAAGCAGAACAAGAAATTATCTTTAATATACTTTCACGTCAAAATCCTAAGTCTACTTAAGCAAAAGCATCAGTAAGTACAATGAGAATGGGAGGACATTCTATGCTTTATGTTTCATCTAAAAGCCTTTGCAGATTGGATTCTAAGGGAGATGCACATAAATGAAAGAATAATGTTTAAAAAGTGATCAAAGAAAGTAAATGCTAATGGCAAACATATACTTACATATAAATTTGTGAATAGAGGGAAACTGTGAGAGTTAAATGGAAAAGAGTCTGAAAGAAGACAAATAGATTATTTTAAATTGTTTTTAGGCCAGGGAAGATGAGAGCCACATGGGTGCTTCTATTGATAGAGGGAGATTTCAGTTCTAGGGAAGAGGAGATGCATAAACCTGAAAAGACAAAGGCATCAAGTTTGATTAGAACAGGAAGAAAGTCAGGGAAGAAATGGAGGATAATATCAGCAATGGCAAAAACATGGGTAAAAATTAAGAAGCTTGAGAAAAATAGGCAAATTGATGAAAGCAGTAAGCAGTATTTTAAGAAAAGGTGAGAGGCAGCAACTATCCAAAACCATGCATCATGAATAAAGAAGACCTGGATGGCAAATATATATTTTTTTAAAACAAGACCTTTAATGATAATGGATTCCTAAGTACAGCAATGAATGGCTGTGTAAAACACATACACAATGTTTTCACATTTTAGATTCTAAGAAGCTTATTATTACTAAGTTATACTGGTGTTTTCTCATAGTTGTTTGTTATGAGCTATAAACAACTCAAAGGAAAACAAACCTTCAATAAAAAGCAATACTATATAGTTTTCATATTATATAAAAGCAAAAGTTAGCTAATAGTGCTTATAGTCTCTTGATTCATTTCTGTCAAGGGCATGAACAGGACAATTGCTATAAGAGGAATATAAAACTATTATCCCAGGAAAAAAAAAGAATATCCAAGGTATGTATTCAGTTGTATAGTATATTCCCTGATGAAGATTTACCATAAAAGCCTAAAGCTTACAATACTGATGGTGCTGAAATGCTTTCTTTATTGAAAAAAAAATGTAATGCAATGACTTACTTTATTCTCAACATCCCAGGCCTACAATTCCTGGGAAGAGGTCCACAGAGGAGGGTAATCTGATCTGGGCCTAAGAGAATCCTTTGTGGTTACTGTGTCACTATTTCAGATGACCTGTTTTTCTCCATATCCATGCAAAATGTATAAATGTATACATACACTAAACAAGCTTTGTTTTCACTAAAAATGAACAGATTTACATTCTCAGAGAAACATAGAGCAGAAACATAAAGCTTCGATCTTAAAATGACTTCCCCACGTAGATGAACATATTTATGAGCATATTTTGGAGAAAATAAGAAAAGGAGATGCATAAACCTAAAATGTGAAGCACTGAGAGGACAATGATTATTAAAGCTGTTTTCAAATGATATTTTGCAGAGCCTTAGAATGTCCCAGAGATGCCTGGGGGTCAGCACATAGAAAGAACAGAGGAGCATAGAAAGAATTCTAAACTACCTCTCATCTTTAACCCAAGCAACCATGGTTTAAAAGCTTATATATCAAGCTTCTACTAAAGATTTCACTGAAAAAAAAAACTCATACAGTCAAAAGTTTAAAAATTCCTTTATTATAACAATCTATTTTTTCCCAACACTTTGATCTGGAAAACTACAAACAGAAAAAAAAATGAAATAATTTTACAGTGATCATCACATTCCCCCATCATTTCTAACCATGCCCCCTCCATTCCCCTCCAACCCCTCTAGATATGAAAAATTGTGCTCTATATGTGTAATAAGAATTGTAATGCATTCGAATGTCATATATAAATAAAAAATTAAATAAATTAAAAAAACAAACAAACAAAAAATTTTACAGTGAATATCCATATATGTTCTACCTAAATTCTACAGTTAAATTTTTACTTACTACACATATTTAGCATTTAAATATCCATCCTTTTATTGTTCCATTAAGCCAAGCTTTGTTTTATTTAATTTCTTTTTTTTTATTTCAAAGATGTAACAACAGAACATTTTTCCCTAAATAAAACATACATATTTTTATCTAGAGTTCATTATGTCATTATAGATTTTTTTCTTTTTGAGTTTTCATGCAATAAAATACACAAATTTTCCATGCATATATCCTTTATTTTATTATAAAATACTCAAATATATAGAAAAACAGAAAATATTTTACAATGAACATCTATATACTTCCACCTATACTCTACAATTAACATTATCCTGTGTATATTTATCACATATCAATTTATATATCCAAGCTTATTAGTTCTAGTATTTGTTTTGTTCCATCCTCAGGATTTTTATATTTGAATAATTGTGTTATCTGTAGAAGTTGTTTTACTTCCTTAATATTTTTGAACAATATATTAGTGTGCTTTGCTCTGAATTTACTTGCCAGTTTACACTGGATAAGGCTCCAATTTAATGTTAAATAGAAGTGGTAAGATTGGGCATCCTTGCTATAAAAAGCATGTTCAGAATAGCAATTCTTTAGAGATAAAAAGTTAAGAGTGATTGTGGCTAGGGGAATGAGAGGGGAGAGGCCTAAAGGAGAGAAAATGGGGAATGACTAATAATCATGGTTACAAATATGTTGCTTTTTAAATTTTTTATGTGATAAAATGTTCTAAAATTAATTTTGGTGATGGTTGTACAACTCTGTGAACATAGTAACAACCATTGGATTGCACATTTTAAATGGCTGAATTGTATGATAAGTGAATAAATTGTCTGATAAGTGAATGATATCTCAACAGTTTTGTTTTGTTTAGTTGTTCTTCTCTCCAGCACAGAAAAATTATAAGTCTTCTTGGTACCAGAGCTCACTATGGAAGATGCAGGCACTTTTTTGAGTGTGAATGTATAACTTCATAGACAAAATAACGACAAGGTATGATAATTTCCATTAAGTAAACATATAGAGGATAAATATATAAAGAA
Organism: Marmota marmota marmota; assembly: GCF_001458135.2. Taxonomy (NCBI): domain Eukaryota; kingdom Metazoa; phylum Chordata; class Mammalia; order Rodentia; family Sciuridae; genus Marmota; species Marmota marmota. Next base: position 45,049,093 of record NW_025999853.1, on the reverse strand, counting down.
TATATATACCAACCAGAAGACATCTTTTTGAAAACATGGCACTTATATCTGAGAGTGAAAGGAAGGGAAGAATTTCAAAATGAGAGGGAAAAAAAAGGTTGCTAGTGTAAGCACAAGACTGTGCAAAGATTCTGTAGCAGAAAAGTCTTCCCTATATTTCAGAAATAAAAACCAGTGAGAACTGAATGAGCAAGGGAGAAGGGGGCCTCAGCTAACTCCATGACAAAAGTGACAAAGACTATGGTAATTATGACTTCTAACTTTTGCTAAGGAGCATGCATAGGGTTCTGAGTACAACTGGGCAGTTAAAAGCAGAATATAGGCATGATTCAAGTTAGGTTTACTGGAGCTCTTCTTTTTGTGCAGAGAATGAATTCTTTCCTCAGCACCACATAAAAATAAATAAGTAAAATAGTTACATGTGTCCATCTACAGCTAAAGAAAATATATTAAAAGAAAGAACAAATTCCTTCATTTATTCATTTGGGTATTTACAAATGTCCATTATATAGCAGGCATTTTCTTAGGCAATGTAGTAGTCATGAACAAAACCGACAAGGGCTTTCATAGAACTTACATTCTAATGTGATGGGGAGATGCTGAAAATAACCAAAGATAAGAAAACAGCTGTGATAATGAAAGAGGGGGAAGGGGCATGGTTGCTCATGTAATTGGTGGTAAGAGAAAGCCCTCCTAAGAGTAGTAGATGTTTGATCAAAAAGGATCCAGCTATGAAAATAAAGAGAGGAAGAGCAGCCAAGTCATAAGACAAGGCAAACACAAATGATAAGGCAGAGACAAGTGGGGAGTGCTCTAGAAACACTGAAGTCTCCATCCAACAACTAATGTGTACATATGGTAAACAAAAGAAGTCCATACCTATATTCATAGCTGCATAACAGGCAATGCCTCAACTGGGAGACAACCCAACAGTCCATCAACACTATACGAAAATATTATACAGCAATGACAAAGATAATTACAAACAACCATGTTAAGAAGAATAAAATAAATCAGTCCTATAATAAAAATATTTTAAAAATTAGAATATAAAATATGGCTATATTATTATCATTACTATTAGTAGTAGAGGTAGTGCCATAATTATCATTATGGGTTTTAAACTTATTGTCTATTGGATTTTGAATGTCATCTCAGTATCTCTAAGCATCAACCCTCAAGCTTGCAATGACTAAAGAGCAAATTTTTGACTGATTATTGGCATTTATTACCAACCAACACATCTGTCAGAAAAAAATAACCTTTACTTTTCCAAATTACCTAGAATATTACTGTGAAGGTCTGATGATGGGCAAACGAAATATTAAAAAATAATTCAAAACACTTCACGGAGAACTTGTCACACATGCAGGAATTCTGATATTGTGAGATAATCATGCATATCAAAGAACCCCTGAATAGAGATGGGAAGAGTTGGGACTTCCAAAGTAATGGAAAGCATGAGAAGTCCTTTGATTTATTTCCTTGCATTCTAATCATATCTTCAAGATTAACTCATTTATATTGTTTTAATATTTGTATATTACATTTTGTAAGATTAAAGTACAAAAGACTTTCAGGTATTGTTGTCATTTTACTGCATGCAAAAGAATATTTTCTAGCCAATAACAACACATGTGAAAAGACAAGGTAAACTCACATTAATGTCTAACATTGCAGTCCCCAAACCTTGATGATAATCAAGTCATCTGGGAAAGTTGTTATACTATGTTTAATGGGGAAAATCACTGTGTGATAAAGGTGAAGACCTGATTTCAACATTATGATACTGATTGTCACACTCATATTGTTCTTTTCCAACAGCCTAGAACACTTGGAGAAAGAGTCTTGATATTGAAGATGATTACTCCACATACTGTATTTTTTCTCCTCTTTTAAGGCATAGAGACATCAGATCATACTATGAGTATTGTTTTGAGTTGACTATTGCATGAAATCTGCTGAAGGCACCAATGTTGCTTTTTCTTATTGATAAATGGAAATATTCTTTTATCCTGAACTATATCCTAGGATATTTTAAAAACCACATCCACCTATTTCTAGGAGAAATGACATGAAAATTTCAACTATTTATTATATCAAACATGCTACAGAAAATATTGAGCTAGGCAAAAGAAATTTTGACACAGAATGTTATGAAATATGCGTTTTACTCTATATAGTATTCACAACATAATTCATTTTTTCCAATTTTTTTTTCATTTAATCTACTGGTCATAAATCAATGAATTTTATTATAGGAGAATTTTCTGGAAGCTTAAAATACTTTCATCATCTAAGATTTTGTAAGGATTATAATATTCCAAACAAATTAAGCAGCAGTGAGACTTTTTCATTTCCTGAATGACATCCAGAATACTCTTTAGTAGAAGAGTCCCGTGCTCCTGTGGTAGTTAATGTATAGTTTGTGTTATTACTGGATATGACCAAGTATTTAAGAAACTCTCTCTAATAAGAAAAATCTGTCCCACTCGTTTGATTTACAGGGTAAAAAGGAAGAGAAAAAAAAGGAATAGAGTTTAAGATAAGCCAAAAATACATTCAGAAAAAAAAAAGTACATGTTTTTTTTAGACAGCTGAATACAATTGTATGATGAGTTATGCCCCAAGCTCTGTTCATTCATGGTGTGAAAATGTCAGAAATATATATTTATTACCAAAGACACTATTCCTCCATATTCAATCCAAAATGAACAATTTGTTCATCTACACAACTAAAAGTAAAAAAAAAAACTAGAACTTTCCATTTCTAGAAGTGCTGACCTTATCTGCATAGAGATCTCAATAAAAAAAACAAATGCTGTTTTCAATAACTACCCATCCAAGCAGAAGAATTCTGCTATTATAATCAGAACAATTATAATCAGAACAATCACACAGTAGAAAAAAAAACATTCTGCTGATAAAAGCTAAAACTATCTAGGGTGATGATAGATGTCTTTATATTTTCTTCTCATTATCTTGAATAGTTTTCTAAATTTTGCATAATTTATCTAAAGAGGTAAAATTAAAGGTTTTACAAGATATCAAAAACATACTATACTATAATACTTGAATTTAATCAATTATATTAACAATGTTATTTGACTTTTAAATTTTTTGTTAACTCATTGTTTGATTTTTATTTGAAATAACCATAAAATATCACTGAAAACATGACAGATATATATATATATATATAGCTTCACAATTTATAATGCATTACTTATATATTACCTACTTTATCCTCCAAACAATTAATTACGAGGTATTATTTCCATTTTAGAGATAAAGTAAAAATCAGCCAGCTAGTATGTATAGCTCATGGTTTGTCTCTCATTAAGTAGCAGAGAAATGTCATATTACTGGTTACTTTATTATTGTTTTTATATTAATGTTTTTATATTTCAGTGCCAATATAATGTGAAAATGTAGATAGAAAATATTAAAATTTTAAGAAAATAATGATATAAATATATTTGATTTAAAATAAATTTTACTTATAGAAATATTAGATATACAGCATAGGGCTGTTGTCACTTTTTCTTGTTGTGACCAGAATGTTCAGCAAGAACAAGTTAGAGGAGAAAAAGTTTATTTGAATCATGGTTCCAGAGGTTTAGTCCATGCTAGATCAAGTTCATCTGAGCCCAGGTAAGGCAGCACATCTGGAGAAAGGTCATGATGCAGGAGCACTGCTCCATTTGTGGCAGCCCAGAAGCAGAGGAGGAGGAGGGAGGGAGCCACAGGGAAGATGAACCCTCCCAGGCAGGCGCCCAGTGATCACTTCTTCCAACCATACCCCGGAAACATCCCAAAGTAAAATAACTTTACAGATGTTCTTTTGAGATTTCATAATCTGAAAGTTAATATATCCTACCATGACAAAGAGAAGACAATTTTCAATAACAGAACAAATGAAACAGCATAAAAATTTGTGTGTGCTTATGTAAATATATATACACATATATTAAATTCTATGTTTATGTAGTATTTAGCACAGATATTTAAAATCAAAACATAAAGTGTATATTTGCCTATGATTATGTATTGTTCCATGTTTAAGTAAGTAGGTAGGCTAAAACATTTTGATTCTAGATCATTCAGAATTAAAGTATGGTCTTTTTGCCTATGATGAAGTGCATTTAGTACTCAAAGCCATGTACCCAAATCTAAGCTAGTTAGAGAGCAGAAAAAATAAATATATATCTAACCACATGTAAAAGACTTCCTGCTTATGCAGACAAGTGTGTGTGTATAAAATAGCCTTAGGGAAAAAATTCAGGCTTGAGAAAAGAGCTTATTGAAACACTAACCGATATATGTAATATTAGACAAACTTTTAAGTGTTATTAAATTAAATAAAATGCATATGCAAATTTAGGTATTTTCATTTTCTTTATTGAAAGCTAAGGTCTGTTGGAAATTGTGGCAAAATATAATATTAAATGTCTATTAAAAATTTTCAATAAAATAATGCTTCCAACTTGGTGTAGTGGCATCAGCCTATAATCCCAGAGACATAGGAGGCTTCAGCAGGAGAATCGCTAGTTGAAAGCTAGCCTGATCAACTTAGCGAGGTCCTAAGCAATTTAGCGAGTGTCTGTCTCAAAATTAGAAAAAAGAGGCAGGGAATGTGGCTCAGTGGGTAAGAACCCCTGGGTTCAACCTCTAGTATTGAAATAATAATAATAATAATAATAATAATAATAATAATAATAATAATAATGCCGGCGACAAAACTGAGAAACCTCATATGTAAGAAAACTCAAGTGTTCATGCAAGTAACTCATCAACTCTACACCTAAACAAACACATGATGAAAAGAGATTGCTCAGATCTTGGAGATTTCAACTTTTCATGGAATTCCAACATCCTCCTTTTTTTTTCCTAAGGGAGTTTTCAATTCTCTTTCCATCTTTCATCAAATAATTGTGCCTGTGTTTCAAAGCGCCAGTGCTTTGGAGAATTTGTGTTCATAGGTACTTGAATATAAGAATAACTCTGAATTGAGTCCTATTAAAACATTTTATTCCAGAGGGCCAATATAATAGCCTTCTGTCATCATTCATCTGAGAATAATTTCATGCCTCAGAAAAGCACTTAACCTTCTTGCTATAATAAGACCCATGACAATGATCCATTGGTATCATAAGGGGATCTTTTTACTATACCCCAAAATGAATTATATTAATTCTTTTACTGCATCATATCAACATAGCAACTGGCATCTATCTCCCCATTACATCTTCAGGAAAGCAATTATTTTTCCTTACTTCTGTATATTCAGTGCCATCTAATTTTTTTTGCAAATAAATTAGTTTGAGGCTCAATAAATTTTGAACGATTGAATGGATGGAAATTTTGTTAAATTACTTAAATGTGGTAGTTATTGAGTACCCAAAGAGATATGGTCCTTATAATATAAATTTAAATATTGAAGAAACAAGAAAGAAAGTAAACTAGTGTTCTTAATCTCAATGAACTTCCTGCATATCAATATTATCAATAAATTAAATAGAAAAAAACTGTGTAAATAATGTATATAATCCTCTTATAAAAGTTCAATACTTGTAATGCTTATAATATATTTAATATGTATTAGGAAATATGATAAGTGATGTATGTACATTAATCTGATAAATTCTCATAATAGCAAGATTTAGATAATATTACTGTCATCCTATTTTACATAGAAGAAAAGTTAGATTCACAGAAGGTACTTGGATACGTTCACACTGCTATTAAATGCTAGAGTTGAGATTCAGTCTAGTTCCAAAGTCTGAAATTTTAATCATTATTCCACATTTCTCTAACAATAAAGAAAGAGTGATCCACCTACCAAAATGAAAATGCAAATTAAACAGGACTGTGTTATCACATTTCAATTCAATGCACCGAATGTATAAAGATTGATAGAGGTAGTCCTTGTACTGAGACAGGGAATATAAATTGGAGGGCAATTGGCAACATCTACCAGACGTTCTCTCATATGGTGCACAGAGACACACACAAGAGAGTTCAACATAGAACTGTTTATAAAAGTATAATATTGAAAATAGCTAGATCCAAAAGAAAAAAATGGTTCTGGTTACAAACATGCTAGTATCTACATGCTAGTATCTACATGTGTAACTATTAAAATAGATCAAAGTAGATATGCATAAAAAATTGACACAGCAAGTTATCCTTGATATGATTTCATCTGGAAATAAAAGAGCAAATTTCTGAAAAGAATATATATTTTAATGTTTATGTTAATGACATATAATAATATATTAAATATGCATAGACATTTCTTAATTTCCTTTTGAAATATTAGCAATGGTCAGATCTATAAATTGGGATGCTGAGGGGAGATAGACATGAGGCAGTTTAGTTTCACTTTTTAAATTTTACTTTCCCATCCTAGATTTTACCTTCCCATCCTAGTATACATCACTTTAATATTAAAAACAACAATGGTATGATATAAACCCCTTAACCTTGTTTTGTAGATGTTAAAGTCATTCTTATGAAGACCAGCACACACTGTCAACATAAAGAGAGTATCCACATGGGCATGTGCGACCCAATTCCAAGCTATCCATCTCTGGCAGAGTGCTTATATTCAGAAAAAGGAGTCTAGTATCTGGTGTCTATTCTCACCCCACTCATATTTGTGACAGAATTTCTTCTAGCAAACAAACTCTGATGGTATCAGTCTTACAAAGAACTCCTAGGGGCTTTTCTTCTTGTTACTTGGCGTGGCAATTTTACAAAACCACAGCATAGTATAAGTTTCTGAAATTGCTCTTAGCTTCCAGAGAGCAGGAGCTCAGGTGGCATTTTCCTTCCTTGTCTCCTACTTCTGTGCATTAGCGGAGTGCTCTGCTTTCCCTGAGGACAGTTACAGATCCACCATCTCTTTCTTGGGAACTTAAATTGATTGACCACATGTCATCAGCCTTCCAACCCGTCCCACGTTTTACCAGTCTTATCAGTAGAATTTAGTGTCCACAGGAGGACACAAATGATAAAGTATTTACTATCCAAGCAAAAGGGTTTGTTTTTTTTTTTCCTTTTCTTTTACCAAGCTGAACCTCAAGCTTTCTACACTATTATTTCCTCCAACAAAAAATGTCAGAAGTAATGGGCCACATAAAAGGAATGTTTTCACAACTTAAGTAAATTGTGATATGTGTGTGTTTGTGTGTGTGTGTGTGTATAAAGTTTGGTAACAACAAAAACAGTAAATACTAAAGGGAAACAAAGTGACACTGCCTGTGTATAACAGCAAGAGAGTAAGAACAGGCAGGCACTGAAATTATAGAAGTTCATGATTTATAGATGCATGTGCTCATGTGTTTCTTAAAGAAATTGAAGTTGAACCATCACTAATAAGAAGAAGCATGACAACATATAGATTGCATATGCTGAAACAATATTTTAGAAGGAAAAGGACCCCTATTAATAATTGTTACAGAGCAACAGACATAAAACTGGAACTTTCACAAAGAAAACAGAACACAAAGTCATCCTGTCAAAGGATAGTGTAGGCTAGTAGAATGATCCTGGCTTTACTTTGAACTGACTTGAGATTGAGATTCAACTCTCCAGTTTTAGAATAAAATGCTTATATAAGCCTTAATGTCCTCATTTAACAAATTGACTTAATAAAGTCACCTTGAAATTATAGGAAAATAATAGGGAGATAATATCTTTAAAGCACATAGTTCACCTCAGGTATTCAAATAACATCTTATTTCCATATTATTAGTCCTGTACAAAGAATAAAGTTTTTCCTGCTACTTACGTCTTGGTTTTTAAAATGCTTAATCTCAACAAGTTAGATTATCACCTGATTCTTCAACAGCAGTGCTTTGTGCCAAAATAAAATGAAGTAAAATATTCAAAGTACTCAAAAATAATTAAAATACTCAAAAAATTAAATGAGTGAAGAAATGTATTTTCAAGTATAAAAGGCTCAGATAAACTGTTAACAAAGTGTAGGAACTTTTCCCTTGAGAACTTCTTGAGACATCTAATAGAGAGCAAATGTTAAACAAACAACAATGACACAGACATTGGTGAAAAGACTTGTGATGAGCATTAAACATTCTTTATTGTAAAACTATAATTAAATAATATTAAAAAGACCTGAGCATAGTGGCACAGGCCTGTAATCCTAGTGACTCAGGAGGTTGAAGTAGGAGGATTGCAAGTTCTAGATTAGCCTCAGCAAATTAGAGAGACCCTCAGCAACTTAGCAAGACCCTGTCTCAAAATAAAAAAAAAATGATGTCAAGAGCTTTGAAATGTTTTGAACAACCAATAATAAAAATAAAAATAAAAATAAAATAAAATTAAAAATAATCAAAAATATAAAAATAAATAAAAATAAAATGGATGGGAGATGTAGCTTAGTGGTAGAGGATGCCTTGGTTCAATCCCAAGTACCACAAGAGAAAAAAATTATATTTAAAAGATAAAGCATAGTGTATCATAGCTAATATCCACAAAGAATGGATTATGTTGATGATGGTATTATTAGGGTTGCTTTTCCAAGACTATTGTGATTATTAAGTATCATAATTTAAATGAAGATTAAAAGTATATACTAAATTTACTTCCCCTGAATACTTGAAAATGAAAATTCTTAGTTTGAAAGAAATAAAAATATTTTTAATAAATAAGAGTCAAAGTAAAAAATTATTTCATGAAGAATTGGAATTAGAGGAATCAATATGGGATTTTTGAGGTATTTATCTATTATATACATGATTTATAAACATGTATATAATAGGTAAACATTTATTTATGAAATAAATCATGTTTATGATTTATTTATGAATAAAAAATCAATTATATACAATATCTATGTTTATATTTTCTAGTTTTTCTACCAAAGTCATCTAGAAGCAAAGACCACCCAAGTATCATTGAGTAATCTTAGCGTGCAGACTGTGAAATACTAGTACAAAGCCAGCAGTCTTGAAATACTACTAAGTAAATAAAATAATTTCTTCATGTGGAAATACTTCATTGTAAGTCTAGGTCAGGATATGCACCCAATGTGAGCTTGATACATTGTGCCACATCAAATTGCAAGAAAGTTATAAAAACTGAGCTCATGTAAAAACATTTGAAGAGTCAATCTGAAGAAGCTCCTTCTTCCCCAAAATAGAAAAAAAAAATTAATCTTCCTTCACATAGGCAATGCAATTGCAATTAAAGAAATTGAAGGACAGTAAGATGGTTGAATAGAGATACTCACCTGCTCTTACAAAATGAAGAATCAAACCAACAATGGTCACATTGCTGCATATTGAAGCGAGTAATTATGGGAGAATCCTGGAAATCAACAGGAGAAAAATGGAAAACTCATAAGATCCAGATATCTTGGACAAAAGCATATTAAGAGAAACAAAATATCCCAGAATTTGTTGCCTGGGTTTCATACCCAGGGGAGGGGAGTCTGCTGGGGTTTAGATGACAGAGACCCAGCAAATATTAGCATGAACCCTGGCAAATCTAGCTATTAGAAAGTCAGCGACAAATCCTCTGAAATGGAAATGAGGACAACCACTCCATTCAAAATATCTTCAAAAAAAATAAAATACTTGGGAATCAACCTAACAAAAGAGGTGAAAGACTTATACAATGAAAACTACAGAA
>NW_025999853.1:45010654-45036917 GCF_001458135.2 Marmota marmota marmota | reverse complement strand
AAAAAAAAAAAAAAAAAAAAAAAAAAACCTAAAGGAAGAAAAGTCCCTGAAAGTTGCCCCTTCCCTATAAAAGCATGGCCAGGGGAACCTGAGGTCCAACTCCTGGGTGGGCACATCCATAGTACTGGCAAAGCGGAAAACCACAACTCTTGATGCCACCACACATATATGGTTCCCTCCATCAGTTGACCCATACCTTGTCTGATCCTGAATCTCTGATATGATTGCATGTGACTGCCACAGAGAAGATACTGAGATTCCTGCCCCCATCTCTCCCAGTAAACCACCTGATTTTATACCACTATCTAGTCAGGAAAAAAATTGATTCCAGTCCCTCACCATTACTAGTAAAGTCAGTGCCAGAGACACTTACAAGAAACATATGTGACATCAAAAGTGCCTATGGAAACCTCCTCCATCCTCTGATAGGAGGCCATAACTCCCATTGTAGGAATAGCCCCGCAGGGTGAACACCACACAATCTGGTGTTTATTCCCTGCCTGAATTTCTAGAGTCCCCACTCCTGCATGACTGGGACAGAAAGTGGGTCTCTCCTACTCAGTTATTGTACAAAATGTGCCCAAGCTCACAGCCAAAGAAGCTATAGGGAGATTATACTTGTGGTGCCCAGCTAGAAATAACCTCAACATTACATAAGAAATTGATATACCAAAACACATCTTCAGGAAGAAGTTGCTTAATAAAGAAGTCATAGAGATAGAGATATCCATCCTACCATATGAGCAAATATTAAAATATAAATATAATAAATATGAAAAAAACGAGGTAATATGACACCTCATAAATATCCTACTAGCCAGAGTCCAAAGATGTCAAAAATGGATGAAATTTCTGAAAAGGAATTCAAAAGAATTATTTCACAATAATTATCTGTAAAAATGTTAATGAGATTCAAAAGAATACAGATAAAGAGTTAATTGAAATTAGAAAGACAATGCAGGGTATGGATAAGAAATTCAGCAAAAAGCGGTTGGGAAAAACAACAAACAGAAATCTTGAATATAGAAAGCTCAATAAGTTAGATGAAATAATTCAGTTGAAAACCTCAACAATAGACTAGGACAAGTGAAAAATGAAAAAATAATGTGTTTGATGACAGCTCTTTCAAAATATTACATTCAGACAAGACAAAATTAAAAAAGAAAAAAAGAAGAAAGAATGAAGAGAGAATTCTCTTTGGGACAACATTAAACAATTAAACTTTCACATTATCAGTATATCCTAAGGAGAATAAATAAAAATTAAGGGCATATAAAGCCTATTCAATGAAATAAAAATAGAAAATTTTCCTAAGATCTTACATAAGACATGGACATCCACATATAGGGAGCTTATAGAACCCAAAATAGTAATGACCAGAAAAGATTCTCACTATGACAATATTATTCTTTGTGGTTTGATGGTTTACTGTATTGATTAATATTTTCTAATATCTTAGGAAAACTTTCTATTATTATTTCATTGAATAGGTTTTCTATGCCCTTAATCTTTATTTATTCTCCTTAAGATATACTGATAATGTGGAAGTTTGATTATTTAATGTTCCACTCCCAATTTTCCAAGAAATCTCCATACTGCTTTCCATATTGGCTGCACCAATTTGTAGTCCCACAAGCAGTGTATGAGTGTACTTTTTTGACCCAGCTGTCCTTCTCCTCGGTCTACACCCAAAGGACATAAAAACAGCATACTATAGGGACACAGCCACACCTTACAAAAGATTCTTAAGGGAGTTCTACACCCAGAAGTTGATGAAAGATAACTTCTATCAATGGCAACATATGAAAATATAAATACCTCTAGAAGAAGAGATACACAAAAGAAAAAAATAGGAAAGAACTAAAGATTATTAATACAGTAAACCATCAAACCACAAAGAATAAGAACAGAGGAAATGAACAAAGAATACTTAAAACAACTAAGAGAAAACATATAACAGACAAAAGTTCATAACTTTCAAAAATAGCTCTGAATAGAAATGGACTTATTTCTTCAATTAAAATATAGACTGTCTAATGAATGGAAATATACTAATTTCCTCAATTAAAATATAGACTCTCTAAATAGATTTTAAAACAAGACCCTGTATAATGTTGCCTACAAGAAACTCAGTACACAATTAAAGACACAGACTGAAATCAAAAGCATAGAAAAAGATATTTATAAGCAAATAGTATCTATTCTAAAGTGAGCAGGAGAGGATAAACTTAAATATGAGACAAAGAAGGTCACTATACAATATCCAAGGGATTGATTCCTAAAGGTATAACAATTGCAAATCTACATGCACCTAATGTCAGAGCACCTAATTTATAAAACAAATGCTATTAGAGTAAAAGGACAGATAGGCTTCAAGAAAATTAATAGTTGGGAATTTCAATGCCCCTTACCAACAGATACATTATTGAGATAAAAAAAATTAACAAAGAAACATCAAAGTTTCAGTATAATATAGATAAATGGAGTTAAAACTTACAAAACAGTCCATCCAACAGTGCAGAATACACATTCTCTTCATCAGCAAATACAACTTCCTTCAGAATAGACAACACATGAGATCAACAAACAAGTCTTAACATAAAAACAAAACAAAACTGGAATTATAAATTTTATATCTTTTATGATAAAAACTGGAAATCAACAAGTGAAACTTCAAAAATTATGCAAATACATGGAAATTGAACAACATAGTTTTGAAAAAAAGATAGGAACACTAAGAAAGTAAGAAGGGAAAATGAAAAATGTCTTTAAGCAAATGAAAATAAAAATATAACTTACCAAAATATGTGACATAGAAAAAGAAAAAGAGGTAAGCTCATAGGAATGAATGCCTACATCAAAAAGAGAAAAAATTAAATAAACAAGTTATTGATGTATCCCAAGGTCTTAGAAAAGCAAAAACAATTCATATCCACGTTAGAAGAAGAAAAGAAACAATAAAAATCAGAGCAGAAATAAATGAAGTAAGAATCTAAATAGTAATACAAAGGTTCAATGAAACAAGGAGTTGGCTCTTTGAAAAGATAAACAAAACTGACAGAACACTGATGAAAGAAATTGAAGAAGACAGAAAAAAATATGAAAGACTTATGATATTTGTGGATTTGAAGAATTAATACTGTTAAAATGTCCACACTATCTAAGGTGATCTAGAGAGTTAACACAGTCCCCATAGTGCAATGACATTCCTCATAGAACTAGAAAAAAAAACAATGCTAAAATTCATATGGAAGCAAATAGGATCCCAAATAACCAAAGTACTTCTGATCAAAAAGAACACAAATGGAGGTGATAATGGAGATAGAGGATTCCTGAGGTAAGATCTTACCAGAGATTGTATTGTGTTCTCAGTTCTTGTGTATTTATATGAGAACATTTCATGCAAGATCAGAGACTTGGTAAAAGTACATCAAAGTTTATTAGAGGAGAAGGATGTGGGGGAAGCACCCTCAAGGAAGAAAGTGGGTCTACAGAGAGGAGAGTAACAACTCACTTCTTTGTGTCTGTCTTTTATTGGGGTAGGAGAGGACTGTTAAAAGGTCCTGCCCAAGTATCACCTCTCAGCTCTGGATTGACAGATTTACCTAAGGGCAATTCTTTGTTATTCTGGCCTAATGACTAACCAGAAATGGTTTTATAAAATTTATGATCAGTGGGCTTCAGTCTTAACAACGGTGCATTCCTAGGTCTGGGAATCTTTGTTCTGTGTTGTGTGTATAGGGTCTTATTAAAGATACTTAGTATAGGCCCCCTAAACAAACACTTTTTTACTCTTGGGTTCATATCCCCCAGATTTATCTATCTTCCTCATGTTGTAAGAGGAACAGTTTATAGGAGTGATATAAGACAAGGGTCCTGAAACAACAATCTTGTCAGATCTTGTGGCACCACTAGGCAGGGATGTTGACTAACTGAAATGTTTTATACAAAGTATTTTCTTAAAACCCCTGGCCCACTCACTGTACATGTTTAATTGCTACCTAACAATGGCATCACAATACCCAATATAAAGACACACTGCAGAGCCATAGCAATAATAACAGCATGGTGTTGGCATTTAAAAACAAAACAAAACTTGTAGACAAAGAGAACAGAATAGAGAACCCAGAAATAAACCCACGTATCTATAGCAAACTGATTCTCAAAAAGATGCTAGAAACACACATTGGAGAAAAGACAGTCTCTTCAACAATGCTGGGAAAACTGGATATACACATGCAGAAGATTACAACTAGATGACTGTCATTCAACCTGAAAATAACTCAAAATGGATCAAAGACTTCAATGTAAGACCTAAAACTCTGAAACTACTAGAAGAAAAACTTAAAGACATTGGTACAGTCAACAAGTTTCTGGACAGGTCCCTAAAAATATTGACTCATGGGATTACATCAAGCTAAAATGCTTCTGGATAACAAAGGAAAAAAATCAGAGTGAAAATACAAGTTACAGAGTGGGAGAAAAATCTTTGCCAGCTGTTCATCTGTCAGAGGATTGACATTCAGAATATATAAAGAACTCAAAAACAGCAACAACAAAAAACTGGGAATTCAAGTAAAAACTGTGAAAATGATCTAAATAGATACTTCTCAAAAGAGGAAATACAAAAGACAAATTTATATGAAAATGATCAATATAATTTACCACAGAGAAATATAAATCAAAACCACAATGAGGTTCTAGCTCACCTCAGTTAGAATGGTCATTAAATTATAATAACAATAATAATAATAACAAATTCTGGCAAGGGTATGGATAAAAGGATTTTTTTTACTTTAAAATTTTTTTTATTTGTTTTAATTAGTTATATATGATAGTAGAATGCATTATGCACTTTGATGATCATTCATAAATGGGGTATAATTTCTCATTTTTCTGATTGTTCATGTTATTGAATCACATCGGTCATGTAGTCATACATGTACGTAAGGTAATAAATTTCTGTATTATTTTACTATCCTTTCTATCTCCACATCCCCTCCCCTTCCTTCACTACCTTCTACCTAAAGTAACTTTATTTTTCCCTAGTACCCCCCACTTACTGTGAATTAACATCAACAAATGGGCTAAGGAACTGAACACTTTACAGAAGAAAAAAATACAATCGATCAGCAAATATATGAAAAAATGTTCAACATCTCTAGCAATTAGAGAAATGAAGAGCAAAACTACTCCAAGATTTCCTCACACCAGTCAGAATGGCAATTATCAAGAATACAGTCAACAGTAAATGTTGGCAATGATATAGGGGAAAAAGGTATACTCATGCATGGCTGGTGGGACTGCAAATTGTTGCAACAACTATGGAAGGAGGTATGGAGATTCTTCAGATAATTTGGAATGGAACCACAATTTGACCTAGCTATCCCATTCCTAGGTTTATATTCAAAGGACTTAAAATCAGCATACTAAAGTGACATGGTCATGTCAATGTTTATCAGCTCCATTCATAATAGCTAAACTATGGAACCAACACAGATGCCCTTCAACAGATGAATGGATCAAAAAAAAATGCAGTATATGTGTTCCATAAACTATTACTCAGCTTTAAATAAGAATGAAATTATGGCATTTGCTGTTAAATGGATGGAACTGGAGAATATCATGCTAAGTGAAATAAGCCAATCCCCAAAAATCAAAGGCCAAATGTTTTCTCTCAAAAAGGAACTCTTATACAGTGTTGGTGGGAAGGTAAACAAATATAGCCACTATGGAAAACTATGTACACTTCTTAAAAAAAAAACACAACTTCCATATGATCTAGTTATACCACTTTTGGGTACATATCCAGAGCAAATAACCATGTATTAGAGATGCCTGCATGCCATGTTTTCTGGGGCACTATTCATAATAGCCAAGATGTGGAATCATTGTTGGTGCCCATCAACAGATGAATGGATAAATAAATGGAGTATTATTGGTGAATGAATAAATGATGAAACTCAGTCTCATTTGCAGCAAGGTGAATGGAACTGAAAGATATGATGTTAAGTGAAATAAGCCAGACAACAGACAGAGAAATATCACACATGCAATCTAATATTCTCATATGTGGGAAGGTGGGGGAAAAAAACCTAAGTTGACCTGAAAGTAGAATAGCATTACTAAGATCTGGGAAGAGTGCAGGAGAAAGGGAGTAAAACAGAGTAAAAGGGGTGGTTATCATGATCAGTCTCCCAAACTGCTGAGATTATGGGTCTAAGCCAACGCACCAAGTTTGGGAGATAATAGTTTTAATATTGGAGTAATTAAAATACAAAAATAAAAAAAGAAATTAAAAGATATGCTTGAATCTACAATCCTTTAAAATTAATTCAAGGAAGATAGAAGATGATAAGAAAATAATGCATTATCTTGAAAGTGAATGAAGAACAATCAAGGCTTTTTTTTTGCTTTTCTTATGTTAACTGGAATATTAGGGAAGCAAATAATAAACTGTTGAAATAACATAATTTTATATTTCAATCTCTAGAAACTCAGATTCTTCAACAGACAAATTATAAGAGTAATAACAACAAAGGGGAATGAAAGGAAGGGAGGGGAATAGGAAAGACAGTGGAATAAATCTGACATAACTTTCCTATGTACAGATATGAATATACCATAGTGAATCTCACCATTTTATACATCCACAAGAACTTAATTTAAAAAATCCTGTGGGCAAATAGCAGTAAGATCAACAGAGGGAAGGGGGCAGTGGGAAGATGGAAGGGGAAGGAGTGATACTGTGGTCTGAATTAGAACAAGATATATTCCATGCTTGAATAATTAGGTCAAAATGGGTTCTACTGTCATGTGTAACTAAAAAGAACCAATAAAAATTTGAAAAGAAAAAAGGTAGTAATAATGATAAAAGAAGAATGAACAAAAAGAAAAGAGGAAGGAAGGAAGATTGGTTGAAGGCATAAAAAAAATAGCAATGCTTTTTAAATGGGCACAAAAATTATTGTGTCCTAGATGCACTCTTGGGAGATAAAGCTATGCAGAAATGAAGTGATTAGTATGCATGTTGAATAGTGGTTTATTTGGGGGATAAAAGGGTTATAATTGGGATGGAGCCTATGGGAAGGTTTCTAGGATGAGACTGCTAAGTTCTATTTTGTTAGCATGTGTGGTGGTTACCTGGTTACAATAATCTACATAATACTATACACAATTGTGGTGATATTTTGTGGTATCTGTGTTTTATCTTGTAATAACAAAGAAGAAAACGCCTGTTTTGTTTCCACTGTCAGAAATTCTGATTTCATTTACGGGGCAGAGATGGAGCACTGGAAGGTTTGTTAAATCTCCATAGGTTATTTTAATAAAAAATGGATTTGTTTCTTTATTTCTACAATGTGTTAGAAAAAATTACAAGATCTTTGAACTTGTGAAATTACAGTCTACACCACATCGAAGTATCTTTTATGCCATATTAAGACATTCAAATATATTTTAGAGGTATCTTAGGGAGAAAGGAGATTTACTGATTGTATTTGTTTTGAAGAACAACTATTTTCATGTCAGTGATTCTTTCTACATCAAAAAATTAATACCTAGCATTTTCTCAGAGATATCTCCAGTTTTTCCAGTCCCATGAAGCTAAAACAAATTCCATTTTTTTCTTTTTTTGATATTTTCAAATATACATATGCTTAAATTTAATATTTGTGATAGTATTAAATACCCTCTGTAACCTGATATAATTTAAATTTTATTGATAATTTTATCTTTGTTACTCTAAATCCTTTCTTAAGTAAACATCCTCCCACAATGACCAATCTGTCAATTTCTTCGAAGTTTTCTAGACTCCCTTCCTTGTATTGTAAATCTTCATTCTTAACTAAAATGTTTTTCTCCTTTATTTTGCTGGAAACATAAAATTTTCAATATTCTATTACCTAGAGTCTCCCAGTTTGTTTATTTTGTAAATAATCTAGGCCCCCTGATTCTCTTTTTTCCTCACAGTTCTCATTCTTATTTATTGGCCTTTCTCTTGTTTATTTAGAATTTCCTCCAGAGGATGGTTTAGGAAAGAAAAATTAATTGGCATTCAAATCAATCTATTCCATGCTTATTACAATTTCTAGCTAAAAGGTCTGCAAGAATACAGAGTAGATCAAAATCCCTGCATTTGTGTCCATAAATAACAAGTCCCTCTTGGTTTAAACTAACGATGATATTCCATCATTGTGGGAGCCTTGAGTTTTAGTTTTCTTAATGCATGCAAGAGTTTCGAATTGCTTTAATCAAGTCTTCAAAGAATTGGTAGCTATTAAAGATGCTGTAAAACCCAGGGAATTTTAATTTGGTAACCTGATCTAAAACAACCTATTTCCAGTCATTATATAAAGTTCTGAGTTAGTTCACCAGTCAACACCAAAAAAAAAAAAAAAATCTGTGCTTTAAGCTACATATTCTTATTAATACATGTATTATCTTTTTATTTAATTTACAATAAATTTATGACCCAAAATAATCTACTCAAACATTGAATGTCCTATTTCATTTTGCCTTTTTTTTTCTAAAACTGTTATTAGGTGCAACAAAATCAAGAACTATGCTACATGAAATTTATTTTAGGATGTCACAGACCAAAGAGTAATATAGCCTTCAGGTGTCCTAACCACCACAGAGGCCAGCCACATGCCAGCTGACACTGCAGCATAATTCAAGTACATAAGAGAGCATCTCTTTTAACTTTTCATCATTTTTAAATGGCACTGTGTTGCTGCTACCAACACAGAAATAAAAAACAGAAGAAAAAAACTGTTTTGAATTTCTTAATATTTAGCTCTGTGCTTCACAAACACTTTAGTCTTGAATCTTTCTTAGAAGCCTGATACTTCCAGATAGAATAGTTTAACCAAAGACATCTTTCTAAGCAAACTACTAAACATGTTAGCTGAAATATGCTTTTTACTCTTGACTGCTAATGAGTAAATCCACGGATACAGTCAAAATTCAAGAAATACTAAAAAGTAGTGGATGCTATATGTGGAGAAGATAGTCAAACAAAGATCCCCTGAGATTAAGAAAAAGCAGCCTTCATGGAGCTCAGAAACAGCTAAAAAAAAAAAAAACCTTTAGCCAGAGAAAGAGGAAATACCTAGGCATAAAAGACTTGGGACCAAAAATGCAGACAGCACTTTGAGATGGAAAACAGGAGGTCCTAGAAAGAAAGGGTTGCCTCCCTAGAGAAGTGTTTAAAAGAAAAAAACACATATGTGAAAAAAAATTATAGAACTTTATTAATTCTACACAGTTTTTGTTTAAAGGATAATGTGAAATGCTTTCAATATCTCCCAAATAAATATCATAACTTTGGTTCAACTCAGCAAAAGTAAATTCAAAATGAAATTATAATACCTTTTAGATATGCTGCATTTAGCAATTTCATAATTTCACTTACTAATGTAATAGTGATCTTTATTAATAGCTTTATGTACACTATTATTAAAATCACATTCTTTAAATGTAACTACATAGAGAGCCTGATGTTAAATAACCCATCAGTTGATCTATTTTAGTATATTGTATTAATATCATAGTAATAACATGTCCAGTAACATGTCTTTTCTATTTCTATGAACTACTCATTTATCTAGGTCACTATGATCTCTCCCAAGAGTACGGTCAAGGGAAATAATACAAATCTGAAAATTATAATTAGCCAATTTATCTAATCAATAAATATAATAGAGGTCAAAAGTTGAACCTTCTGAGTATTTGTTTGTAATTTGTTAAATTTGTAAACTTAATTGCCAAATATATTTATTTGTTAGAATCATCCCAAAATGCAAACAAGTATTCCTTTTTCTATCATACACTAAAATTAATCATCCAGCAAAAAATCTGTTCATCATTGATGGTTTAGAGAGAAGGTACTCAATATTTAACCCTTATGCAAATAATTCGGTTGCAATGAAAGATACATAAAACAAAACAATGAATTTTATTTATTCTATTATTTTGCAAAAGCATGTTTTTATATCTCCTTCCAGTCTATACTTATCCACCATATTAAAATAATCCCCTAAACATCTAGGAAAATCAAGTAAATTTCAACAGCTCTATAGAATATTTTAGAAGAAATAAAAATGGTTTTATTTATACACCAATCAATTTGTGCAAAATTTATGTGCCTACATTTTTGCAACATCTCAAAATATCTATTTCATAATCATATTTCTACAAACTTTGCTAATATCCTTATAGCATGATGTATATCATATGGTTAGCTCAAAAAAAATCAAAATTCATATAGTTACGTTTAAAATGGTTCCAAAAATTAAACCACAGACTCTCAAAAGGATCATTGGAAGTCTTAAAAGAAAAAAAAATCAGTATCTGAAGAAATATCTCCATTTTCATTGAAGCATATTAATTTTTAAAAGTATGACTTTAAAGACATTTTGTAATCATAAGGGTCCCATTAAATATACAGCAGGTGTTCAGAGATTTGGCTATTTAAGATTTAAAGTGCAGTAAGTACCTAAACCAAATAAGCCATGGGAGTTGACTCACTCCCTGACCATATGAAAGTTTCCTCTGTGGCCAGATTTGCCTTCTGGAGCAGAATTCACCCTCAACTTATTCTTTTCAACTGTACAAGCTTTGGATAAAATTCTTCCAAAGTTTATAGTCCTAAACAGCTTGAGCTATAGTTCTGAAAGCTCTTGAAACCTGCTGATAAGAAGTCATATCCAACTTCTGACCACTAAAATGATTATCTGACTGTTGCTTATTGTGAGATGACCAGCTGATTCCTTTCTGTGTATGGTTTTTAAAGCAATCTCCCTACTGATTTCCATATTATCTCCCCTATGCTGAGATTAAAGGGGATCCTTCCACCCAGATGCAACACAGCACCAGCAATGCAGAAAGTGTCCCTATTTTCTTTCTTCAATTGGTCACATCTTTCTCCCTGCCTATTATTCTTTGACCACATCCCTAAGGGGCCAGACACTTGTTGCTCTGACCTCTGAGGGTGTAATTCTTGTAATCGGGGCCTTTAATTATCTCACTAACTGATGAATATATAACTTCAGTTCATCCAAATATACCCTCAGATAATTGACCATATCAATTCTTTCTGTTTTTTTTTTTTTTTTTCATCCCACTAGATTCCAATACAGGGATGTAGTTTGGGAAACTATACCTCCATTGTTAGCATGAATCTAAATTAAATCCATCATAAATTCCATAATGGAAATATTCAACCAATAAACAATAGTAATAAAAATTACAGTTTTTTTAAACGATGTTAAATAAAACAAATGAATAGTTTAAAATACTACATAAATAGATGTTGGGATCTGTCTTTCAGAAATATGGCAAATATTCCATGAATTATGAAAAGCTCAACTTTTAACCAAATAGATGTAAAAGTTAATATGAGCCTTGCAAATTAATGCACAATACCACACTTATATATTTAACTTTAATAGTTAACTGTAGAGGAATATTTTGTAAAAATCTAATTTTCATAAGCTTTTAAAATTTCTTTATAGTCATGTATATTATAAAACCATAGAAGAGAAAATTTTAAACATTTAAAGTATTGAAAATATAAGAAAAGTCAAACCATGAGACACTGGTATGCTGCATTATGAATAATTTTCTAATTTACCATTATACTCTACAACCTCTCTGTACTGTTATTTTTATACCCATTTGAAAATTATAACTGCAAGAATGCAATTTTGTTTTGGAAAGAGAAGGTCAATTGGTGATACAATTATTCCTAGAATTTATAATAGACTATTTTATGGCTTAGTAAAGATTCAGGTATATCACTCAGAATTGGATGTAAGTGAGATAGATTTTAAATGTCACAGTATTTCAAAGAACTACAGGCTATAGTCAATTTGTTATAAGCATAAATTTTAAAGTCATAAAAGAAGAGTAGTACACTTTAATCTGCACACGAAATATGACTGAAAAACATTAGAAATGGAGTAAGGCATTACTCCATTTTGCTCTGAACAAATGTATCTGTCTTTGCTCAGATGGACAATTACGAGTAGAAAAAATATTTAATATAAATATTTAAATATTTAATAAATATAAAAATATTTAATATACTCACTAAAAAATTTACATATGTACATATGGTAGGTAAATATCCCTTGTCTCAGAATATATAACCAGGAAAAAAGTAACAATGATTCACAAAAATAATCCAAAACACAAGGAAAAATCCTATTCTGAAAATTGTTGGAGATAAAAGATTGCTCAAAGTATTTATAGCAGAAAACAAAAGAACATTTTGCTTATATTCGGTTCAAAAGAATAAAGAAATAGATCAAATGTAGAAGATAGTTTTAATGAGATAGAACCAGAAAAAGAAGTGAAAAGCAAGCTAAAATGAAGACACAGAGAAAATATTTCTGCCTAATAGAAATGAAAATAGCATGAAATACATGGAGGTGATTATTAAAATATTTGTTCGTACAAGTAAGGAAAAGAAATCATGCTACCATGTATGTTTAAAATACCTGGAATGGCCAGAATGCAAAAAGAGAAGGAAAGAAAATAAATGACAGCAGAATACAACAGACACTAGTATGGCAGTATGTAAAAACGTGGATGTGTAACCGATGTGATTCTGCAATCTGTATATGGGTGAAAAATGGGAGTTCATAACCCACTTGAATCAAATGTATGAAATATGTTATGTCAAGAGCTATGTAATGTTTTGAACAACTAATAAAAAAAGTACAAAAAGAGCCACTATCAACTGTAGCCAAAAAAAAAAAAAAATCATATAATTTCCTGACCCCTCCTCCTTTCTCTCTTTCCTTTCTTTTTAAATTAATTAAATGATGGCAAAATTTAGGAAACCTAGTTGTACCCAGAAGTGAAACCAGAAAATAAGAAACAACAGTTAAGATATAACAGAATGAAAATTTTCTAATATGTAAACATTAACTTTATAAAATGGAAAAAGTTACAATACTTCAAGTAAAAGATCCTAGAAAAACCAGTATGTCATAGAA
The DNA here is from genome assembly GCF_001458135.2 of Marmota marmota marmota. Classification (NCBI taxonomy): domain Eukaryota; kingdom Metazoa; phylum Chordata; class Mammalia; order Rodentia; family Sciuridae; genus Marmota; species Marmota marmota. The sequence goes on along the minus strand of NW_025999853.1, from coordinate 45,023,913 downwards.
AGTTAAAAAGAAGGAGGAGGAGGAGAAAGAGGGAAAAGAAAAAATACAGAAATCCTGAAAAGTGTCTTTGCTTAGGCTACTTTTTATAATTGAGGGTATAAATGAGTCAGTACATTTGAAAGAGAAAAGGATTAAGTATAACTCTAACTTTTGAAGATTAAATTCTCTCCCTAGTGTGCTGTCTGAATACAGTGAACCAATGTGGTTAGTTCCTGTCAGGAGATGGGAGAATGGCTTGGGGGAAAACTGAACAATTTATATATAGAAAAGACTTATGCATATTTCCATTTTGAGGTCCACATTTAAGATGGCCCTCTGTATTAGTTGATTTCTAAATAGCCAGTTAGAAGATATGATGCTAGAGATAATACTATTTGTGATATTAAAAAATTAGATGTTTAAGTCAATATTCTTTTTAACAAGAAATGTGAGAAACCTATCTGAAGAAAATTTTACATTTGTGAAACATTCAAAAGCAGACATAAAATAGGCATTTTCTTTTCTCAGATAGAATGCTGAATATTATAAACATACCCACTCTTTCTAATTTAGTTTATAAGCATAATGTAATTCAAGCTAAATTATCAATGAGCTAATTATGGAGCTAGACACATTGACACTGAAGTTTATTTTTTTTTTTTTACTTTAGAAAGATAAATTTATTTTTTTTTATTGGTTTATATGGAGGGAAAAAAAAAAGCACGGAAAAACAGAGAATAAAATACCCAAGAAAATTTAGAGTTGGAATTAATCTCATGAGAGATTATAACTTACCAGTAAAGCCTCTGTAATTAAAACAATGTGAGACCCACCCATACTGGCCTCTACATGGCCCAGGCACACTAAACACCTGGTCCATCCCTCCCCTGGTGGGGCACAGACCCCACCAGAGCTTAGCCTTTGGCGAAAGACGGCCCCTTCCAGCCAGCAAACTATCATGGGAGGTGGAGCCCAGCAGCCCAGATACACTCACACCAGCCTCTGCAGGGGAGCAGGGTGCACAGCTGGAACAGTCCACTGCTTTCCTAGTGTGGCAGACACTCACCAGAGCCTAGCCTCTGGTGCAAGGCTGCCCCCTCTGACAGCAGACTGCCTTGGGAGCTGAGATCCAGCCCAGACTGCCCACATCTCAGTAGGCACAGTTCACCCCTCCCCAGGCAGAGCAGACACTGCCAGAGCCTAGCCTTTGGCACAAGACTGCCCTTTCTAATCAGCAGACTTTCGTGGGAGGTCAAAACCTGTATGCCAATAAAATAGAAAATATTGAAGGCATCAACAAATTTCTGGAGTCATATAATTTGCCCAAATTGGATCAGGATGATATACACAATTTAAACAGATCAATTTCAAGTGACAAAATAGCAGAAGTCATCAAAAGTCTACCAACCAAGAAAAGCACAGGACTGGACAGATACACAGCTGAGTTCTAGAAGACCTTTAAAGAAGAACTAATACCAATACTCTCCAATTTATTTCAGGAAATAGAAAAAGAGACAGCACTTCCAAACTCATTCTATGAGGCCAATATCACTGTGATTCCCAAACCAGGCAAAGACACATCAAAAAAAGAAAACTTCAGACCAATATCTCTAATGAACATAGGTACAAAAATTTTCAATAAATTTCTGGCAAATCAAATACAAAAACACATCAAAAAGATCCTGCACCACGATCAAGTAGGTTTCATCCCAGGGATGCAAGTTTGGTTCAACATACGGAAATCAATAAATGTAATTCATCACATCAATAGACTTAAAGACAAGAATCATATGATCATCTAAATAGACACATAAAAAGCATTTGGCAAAATACAGCACCCCTTTATGTTCAAAACACTAGAAAAACTTGGGATAATAGGAACATATCTCAACATAATAAAGGCTATCTATGCTAAGCCCCAGGCCAATACCATTCTAAATGAAGAAAAATTGAAAGCATTCCCTCTAAAAACTGGAAAAAGACAGGGATGCCCTCTTTCAGCACTTCTATTTAACATAGTTCCTGAAACACTGGCCAGAGAAATTATATAGATGAAAGAAATTAAAGGGATATACATAGGAAAAGAAGAACTCAAATTAGCACTATTTGCTGATGGTATGATTCTATACTTGGAAGACCCTAAAAGTTCCACCAGAAAACTTCTAGAACTAATAAATGAATTCAGAAATTTAGCAGGATATAAAATCAACACCCATAAATCAAAGGCATTTCTGTATATCAGTGACAAAACCTCAGAAAGGGAAATGAGGAAAACTACCCCATTCTCAAAATAAAAAAAAATACTAAAATAAAATAAAATAAAATATTTAGGAATCAACTTAATGAAAGAAGTGAAAGATCTACACAATGAAAACTACAGAACCCTAAAGAAAGAAATCAAAGAAGACCTTAGAAGATGGAAAGTTCTACCTTGATTTTGGATAAGCAGAATTAATATTATCAAAATGACCATACTATCAAAAGCACTATACAGATTTCATGCAATTCTGATCAAAATCCCAACAACATTACTCACAGAAATAGAAAAAGCAGTTGTGAAATTCGTCTGGAAAAATAAGAGACCCAGAATAGCTAAAGCAATCCTTAGCAGGAAGAGTGAAGCAGGTGGCATCACTATACCAGAACTTAAACTATGCTACAGAGCAAGAGTAACAAAAACAGCTTGGTATTGGCACCAAAACAGACTGGTAGACCAATGGTACAGAATAGAAGACAAACTCACATAAATACAGTTTTCTCATAGTAGAAAAAGGCTCTAAAACATACATTGGAGTAAAGATAGCCTGTTCAATAAATGGTGCTGGGAAAACTGGAAATTCATATGCAACAAAATGAAACTAAACCCCTATCTCTCACCATGCACGAAACTCAACTCAAAGTGAATCAAGGACCTAGGAATTAAACCAGAGACCTGCATCTAATAGAAGAAAAAGTAGGCCCTAATCTTTATCATGTGGGATTAGGCCCCAACTTCCTTAATAAGTTTCCTATGGCACAAGAATTAAAATCAAGAATCTATAAATGGGATGGACTCAAACTAAAAAGTTTCTTCTCAGCAAAAATAAATAAATAAATAAATAAAATAAAATCTGTGAGGTGAATAGGGAACCTACATCTTGGGAGAAAATCTTTACCCCTCACACAACAGATAGAGCACTAATTACTAGGGTATATAAAGAACACAAAAAACTAGATAACAAAAAAAACCAAATAACCCAATCAACAAATGGGCCAATGACCTGAAGAGACATTCTCAGAAGATGATGTACAATCAATCAACAAACACATGAAAAAATATTCATCATTGCTAGCAATTAGAGAAATGCAAATCAAAACCACTCTAAGATTTCATCTCACTCCAGTCAGAATGACAGCTATTATGCATACAAACAACAATAAATGTTGCCAAGGATGTAGGGGAAAAGGTACACTCATACACTGCTGGTGGGACTGCAAATTGGTGCAGCCAATATGAAAACAGTATGTGATTTCTTAGAAAATTGGGAATGGAACTACCATTTGACCCAGCAATCCCTCTCCTTAGTCTATATCCAAAGGACTTAAAAATAGCATACTACAGGGACACAACCACATCAATGTTTATAGCAGCACAATTCACAATAGCTAAACTGTGGAACCAACCTAGATGCCCTTCAGTAGATGAATGGATAAAAACAATGTGGCATATATACACAATGGAATATTACTCAGCAATAAAAGAGAATAAAATCATGGCATTTGCAGGTAAATGGATTTACTTAGAGAAGATAATGCTAAGTGAACTTAGGCAATCCCTTAAAACCAAATGTTGAATGTTTTCTTTGATATAAGGAAGCTGATTTATACTGAGATGGAGAGGGAGAGCATGGGAGGAATAGATGAACTCTAGATAGGGCAGAGGGGTGGGAGGGGAAGAGAAGGAGCATGGGGTAATTAATGATGGTTGAATGTGATGATTATTATTATACAAAGTACATGTATGAGGACATGAATTGGTGTGAGTATACTATGTATACAACCAGAGATATGAATAATTGAGCTCTATCTATGTTGTAATGCATTCTGCTGTTATATATAAATAAATAAAATAAAACAATGTGACACTGGCATATGATTAGATAAATAGACCAATGGGACCATGAAGAAGTCCCAAAGTGAGCCCAAAGAATAAAACTTTAGCACAGGTTGAATTTGCCATCTCAAATCATGAACAGAAGTATTTTAGTAAATGTTCTGGGGAAAAAATGGATAGGCATTCTGAAAAAAAAGATAAAATTAAATCCATACCTGACTCTACACATAAGAATGACTTCAAATCAATCAGAAATCTAAAACAAATAATATTAGAAGAAAATGGATAAATTTCTTCTTCAGTTTCAAAAGGGTTTTAGACACATAATTCAAAATCCAGAGGAAAAAAATAAGTAAAGCATAATAAACTTGAGTACATAAAAATAAAAACTAAAGTCTGAAGAGCAAAAGAGCACCATGAATAAAGTCACATGACAACTGAAAAACTGGCAAGAAATATTTGCAATACATATTATAGATAAAGAGCTAATATCAGTAACATATAAAAAATTAATAAAAATTAAGGAGGGAAATTACACCAAAGACTTAATACGCAATTTACAAAATTAGTGTAAAATTTATCTTAACCCTAAGAAATAAAGTGTATTAAATTATACTCATAATTTAAACTAAAACTAAATCGAGAATCTAATTTTCAATTCAAAAATTGGCAAAAAAAAGTCTGAAAATGCAATCTATTGTTGATGCTGTGGGGGTAAAACATGCACTCATATATACAGCTGTTGAGAATCAATAAGCACATCTTAATTTACTTAAGAATGCATATGCACAAATGTATTCATGGCAGCATTGTATGTAATAAAGTAGTAGACACAATAGTGTGTGTTCATAGGAAATGGTTGACTAAAATATAGAAACTATACATAATGGAGAATTGGGCAGCTACAAAATGAGATTAAAAGATGATCTCTGAACCAATATGAAATTGTTTATAAGTTCTATTATTACACAAAGAATGCAAACAGCAAAAGTGTTCAATATAAGTAATAAATATAATAAAATGTGCATGCATCTGCTCACTTAGGCAAATAGAAGCACAGGAAGGATAAAGCTAAAACTAATGGAGCTGGTTACCTACAAAGGTGAGCATGGAACTGGGTGGAAAAATTGGAAAACGAAGCAGTGGGGAATGCAGCAGGGTAGTGACATTCATTTCCGTGTTCTTCTGAGTCTCATGACCCTCTTAATGTTTTACACACTCAAAAATCTGGGTGGAGTTGGAGAATATTATGCTAAGTGAAGTAAGCCAATCCCAAAAAACTAAAGGCCAAATGTTTTCTCTGATTAGTGGATGCTGATCTATCATTACCCTAGGTACATGTATGATTGCATAAATGGTATGTCTCTACACCATGTACAATTAGATAATTTAAATGTTACATTCTATTTGTGTACAATGAATTGAGATGCATTCTGCTGTCCTGCACAACTAAGTAGAACAATAAAAAATATATATAAAAATTTCATCAAACTAATAAAAAAAAAACAGAGTCAGTGAGGATGGGGTAGGGAGGCCAAAATCAAATAAAAACAAATATTCTTGAGTGTATTGCAAATGAATGGCTGACCAAAAGGACAGGAGAAGTATTAAGGCAAGTTGGAATGCAGTATTTTGACCTTGCTTTCCAAGCCTAAGTGTAGGGGAAAAAAGAACTGTACAGAAATATTGTACTCTAGTTAGGTTGATTACAAATATTTGGATCAATAATTCTAAAGCTATTTTATACATATTCTAGGTTTGAACAAATAAGTTAATATGTAGTACACAATGAGAGACATGTTCTCACTACTGTGGAAGAGCTATAAATAAGGAAAAGTGAAGACTGGAATGCACCCTGTTGCCTTAGAAATGCATTGTTAGTATCATTAGTATGAGATTATAGTTTATATTTGACTAATGTAGACACACACACAAACATACACACGTGAATTCTGTGTTGCACACTCCTTCATCAGGAGAAAACCATCCCTGTATGACAGGGATGGTATGTTCCCCCAAATGAATAGTAAAACAAAAGATAGAACATCTAGGACATAGAAATCCTACCCAGGTGTAAAACTAGGAAGGTAAGAACTGTTTGTGAGATTACTGGTCCATCCAGTCCAGATAGGAAAAGAAGGATAGAAGCATCCAAGAAGAATATCTCTAAGAGAAAAAAATGAACATATTGAATTATCTGGTTAATAGGTCATCTACATCTCTAGCAAAGAGATTATGGGCAAATTATTACTGAATAAATAGAGGGTAAGAGAAGATAAACAATAAGGTCATTATTAACTCTAACAAAAATTGAAAAATTTTTCTGGAAAGGATGAGTAATCATAGTGTTTTACATCATGTTTTTCAACAACATACTGGACAAGATGATCATGGAACACATTTTTTAAAGAATAAAATGAATAACTGGGCTCAGTGGCGCATACCTGTATCCCAGCAGCTCCAGAGGCTGAGACAGGAGGATCAGATTGCTGAGTTCAAAGCCAGCCTCAGCAACAGTGAGGCACTAAGCAACTCGGTGAGATCCTGTCTCTAAAAAAAATACAAAATAGGGTGGGCATGTGGCTCAGTGGTCGGATGCCCCTGAGTTCAATCCCTGTTACATACCTCTGCAAAAGAAAAAAAAAAAGAACTGGATCTTACCACTGTGTATTTAACTAAATTATTATTTGAAAATCAGGACACAAAAATATTTTCATGCATTCACAACCTCAGAGAATTGGTCTTATAAAGATTCCTGTTGAAGATACTTTCAGAAGAAATCCTTAGATAATATGGGAAACAAATCTAAAAGATGTGAGAAAAGATAAGTAACGATTATCAATAAGCATTGGTTTTTAAATTAAGGTTAATTATCATAAAAAGAGCATATTTTAAGCCAGCAGAATAAAACATCACATCTCTTTCATGGATTGGTTTGAATCCATAAAATAATTAGGAAAAATATATTGTATAATGAAAAATAAAACCTTCAAAAAAAAAAAAACAGACAATACACAGAAGTAGTTCTTAATTTACAAAACACTATATAAATCCGTATTTTAAATTATCTGAAACTGAGAAGGATTACATTAAGGATAAAATATGCCTGTCATGAAACAATATTCTTTTTGGTACACTGTTGAATGAATACTTTTGTAATTACAGAGTGGCTGAGACTACCCATAGTAAAGGTATGTTGAGTGAATTTCTAAAGAATAACTGCATAACTTTAAAATTTAAAAAAGGTTTTGCCTGTGTAGACCGAAGTGAAGGAAGATAAAGTTTCAGTGCTAACAGCTCAATTTGTTTCTGTTCCACCTTAGAGCGGGAAAGGCCCCTGCATACTGTTTTCTGATCCCAAAGAAAGCTCTTGAAGGACTCAATGGAGAGAGTTTGGACATTTTATTACTCATGAGCTCCTTGGTGGCAGCAGGCCAGGACAAAATGGAAGGCCGCACTGAGCTTAGAAGCAGGGGAAAATATATACAGGACAGATTGCATGCCAAGTGCTCATCTGGGTTTCCTCAGATAGTTTATGAGTACATGACTTTACTTTGCAACCAAGGCTCTTTCTGTTTTGATCCCCACCTAAGACTGGAGACAAAGGAAATGGCTAGTTTACCCCCTCCTCCCACCCACTCCCAACACATTATTGGGAGTCTTAGTTTGCCTTCAGAAACAAGACTTCTAGGCATTGGCTCATGTTTATCCCAACAGTTTTCTTGAGTCAGAGCTTTTCTTGACTCACATATTTCATAAGGAACTGTGCCTGTCTCAGAACTCAGAACTCCTGGCATGTCACGTTCTGGTATATTATGGATACCGCTGGTTATCTCTCTCACATGTTGAAGTTTGAACATTAGAGAAGGACAAGGCAATCATATACAGCAGGGTTTATTTTAAAAGGGGTAACATAGACTTCTCCCAGGAGGGAGAAGGGGGCCATAGCTGGTATCCTGGTATCCCCAGAAGCAAGGTGTTCTGCCCTTTTGATATGCTCTAGGCTTCCTTTGTTCTCCTGCCCTCTTCCCCTTATCTTTCTCCTTCCTGTGTATGTGACTAGGCATTTGACTAGGCCTAGGAAATGCTCAGTGGGATGGCCCAAGGGTGGGAAACAGGTGGGCTGAAGGGGGAAGGGCAGAATGGCGCAACCCAGGACACATTAATTAATAACCTTATAGCTCCCTTAGGGAGGGGCAACTCCTGGGACAGGTTACCTTAGCAACAGGGTTGGAGCAGGGGCAGATTCTTGATAAGGGTGGAGGAAGGTCTTTGAAGGAATTAATATTTCAGTCCCTCAGGGACAGTCTCCAACTCCCCAGACACACTCAAATTTGGCTTCCTTGATCTGACCAGTATAGATAGATTTACCTATCTATACTGACTACCTGTCTAATTCTGGCTTCATTACTTCAAGCTTGAATTTTTCCCAAACAAATAATCATGAAGAAAACACAGACACAAATTATCATGAGGTTATCATGTCTTTGTAAGAACAACTTCATGAGTCATAAAAGTGAGTCTATGCTGTTATTGCTAGAATGGCATTTTTTTTTTCTTTAAAGAGAGATGATCATATGTGTATCTTCATAAAAATCTCTCCTCTTCTCCCAGGAACTCTTTTAAGAATGGTTTCCTTAATTAGATTTTCTTCATGTGAAACAATTTCCCTATCAGCCCTGGCATGATTTCCCCTAGTTTTGGGAAGCTGTTCAAGTTTCAGCAATCAAAGGATAGGATTAAATAGAGATTTTAACAATTGAATAAAAAGCAAAAACACAGAAACAGCATGGTATATCTACCTACAAGGCAATGTTGGCCCTCATAGAATAGGTATTATACAAAATTCTAGCAAAATGTTAAAAACTAAACACATATATTCATTTGGTGTTCAATTGGCATTAAAAATATGATCAAGGGTATTTATTCATTTATTTTTGGCTTAAAAAAAAAACAGACAGGTTCTCCCTTCATGGTTTGAGGAGTGCCAACAAGGAAGCCTGATCTTGAGTTCAGACCGCAGCTGTTGGGCCTCCCTCCACCATCAGCCTTTATCAAAACCCACTGCAGACCACCTCTGTGAAGAGTACAATGCTGTTAGCATTAACACTGCACAGGCCAGATGGTTCTAGCTTGTGCCTGACACAAACATTTCCCCAGATGAACTGAAATAAATCCTTTGCCCATTCTCTTAAAAGGACTATTTTACCGCCTCTTAAATGAAAATTTTGGAAATGATATCAGTGTTTTTTCCTCAAATATTTTATTAGTTTTTATAGTATCACAAATACGTATCCTTAAACCATATCCTATCTTTGATGGTTTAATGTTTTTCTCCTCCAAAATTTATATTGAAATTTGGTTGCCAATGAGGCAGTTTTGGGAAGTGCAATCTTTGGGAGGAGATTGTGCCAAAGGACTTCACCCTCGTGAGGAAAATTAATCATATTAGAAAACCAAGTTCCTCACCTCCAGAGGACACAGTATGCAAGGCACCATATTGGAAGAAGAAAATGTCCTCACCAGACAAGAAACTTACCAGTGGCTTGACCTGAAACTTCCTAACCTCTAGAACTTTAAGCTAATAAGTTTATATTTATAAATCACCCAGAATCAGGTATTCTGTTGCAGCAATACAAAATGAACTAACACAATGACAATTTCTATATGTGTTTTTAAATGTCTCAAACACGTTTTAAAAATCAATAGATCTGAAATTCAACTCATGAATTTTTCCAAATCTGGTAATACTGTAACCAAAACACAAGTGGTTTGTGATAAAGAGTCATTCTTTTCCTCTTAACCTCACATGGAGTTGATGCTCAAGTGTTGATACACTTGCCTTCTACACATCTTAAGAGTCCACCTATTTCTGTCCAACTTGACTGCCAACTCACAAATCTGAACAATCCTTACCTTTAACACTACCTCAGTAACCTCTTTGACTCATTTTTCATCCCAGCTGCCTTCTCTTAAGCTAGTTATTTCCACATAGGTAGGTTATCTTTTCAATAGGTAAATCTAAACACACCAGTTTCCCCCTTGTACCCACTTTGAATGTGTCAATGCAATTTACTATTCTTAGCAAGAAGAGGTAAATTTAGAACACGCCCTACACATTGTAGCTGGGGCTTACCTCTTATGCTTCACAGTATCCCATAATACCCTCCTTATTCTTTAAGCTGTGGTAACCACTTGTCCTTTGTATATGCTGTTCTTTCTGCTTATAACTTTCATATTTACTTTTTTTCCACTTTGCAAAATTAATTCAACTAAAATATCACTCCATCACGGAAGCCTTTTTATGTATACCCTTGCTCACAGACCATGTCAGGTCCATCTGATTTATGTGGCACCACTCCATATGCTTCTTCTTGATAAAAGTATCCAAATTAGTTTTATATATATTTTATAATTGTGTAATTAATCTATCATTTTCATAAGTATAAATACTATAAAGGAAAATAGAACACGTCTATTTTCTTCATCATTGTATCTTCAGCACTTGGTTTAATGCCTAAAAAATTAGTTGTTACTCAAAAAAACCTTGCCTAATAAAAAGTAAATAGTGAATGCCTACTATGTGTCATTAACTCTATTCGCTTAATGAAGGATACAAAGAAAAATCATATGGTCTTTCCTTGATTATTTTTTTCTCCTAATCCTACAGTCTTAGAGTCCAGTTAACTCCATATTTAAAAATAAACAAACAAACAGACAAACAAACTTTGCTCTCCAATTCAACACTCTTAATCTCCCTTTCCTGTTTTATTTTTTCTCAGTAGCTTTCTTTTTCTAATATATTTATTAAATCATCTTATGTGGATCGTTCATTGCTTGTCTCCTCACACCAGAAATTGAGTACAAGGAGAGCAGAAATTATTGTCTATTTTGTTGACTGCAGACTCAGTTTAACATTCAGTTAAAGTGTTTAGAAATTGGCACTTTCTTAGTACATGTTGTGCTTCTGAAACAGTTCCTAGGGTTTATAGGGATTCAACAACATTAAATGAAAGAATGAACTAATATTTCCAAAAATAATTAATCATGAAGTGTTTTATTCAAAAGGTATCTCTTAGTAGAACTGACACTTTCACCATGGTTTATCATAATACACAGTCCTAACACTGGCTCCAAATCATGGTAGATTTTGTCCTGCATGGAGCATTTAGCCAAATGTGGATACATTAATGTTTGCCACCATATGGGGTAGAGGATGCTATTGGTATGTAGTGGGTAGAAGCCAGTATCCTGAACATATAGGACGCCCCTCACAACTAAGAATCATGAGACCCCCAATGTCAACAGTGCTGAGGATGAGAAATTCTGAGTTATATTCTCTGTGGTGCATATCCCTGTCCTCTGTATCAACTTGCATCACATATTTCTCTACTGTCAAATTATTTTTTCACCTCTGCCCCTTCTTTTTTCTCTTGTTTGTTCTTCAGATTTTCCATATGGTTTTGATTAGAGTTATGAAAGATATTCAAGTTTTTATAGAAGTTGCTGAATTTCAGTTTACCAAATGTCTTATATTTTTTCTCATGTACAACTCAGAATACTGATGTAAGCTAGTACTACCTATGACTGGATGTCTGAAATAAGCAGGGTTACTTACCTTCTTTTCCATTCAATTTTCAATTCAAAATCAAATGTCACTACATATTTCAATAGCTTCTATTTATTTTGGCACCATAGGACAGAGAGTTACCTCACAGATATATTCCATAATAGTTGCTTGTCTGAAGTATTCACTTGAAGCACTAAATTTAAGGTCCCTTCTGATTTCAAATAACCTATTTTCTTTCGAACACTAGTTTACCAAGGGTGATGCATAGTCACCCTATGTATTTTGACCATGTGGATCACAAATGAAGTTTGATCTTCCAAGTATATTGTTTCTATAATTCCTGAAGAACTTCTGTTAATTCATATTATGTAGAAAATAAAATATTAGTTGAATTTACTCACACCCTATGAATAAAATACAAATTAAGTACTAAATAATTTATATATAGGAAAAATATTAAAATGGGCCTTTAGGACATAATTATTTGAGACTTTCCTATTCAGCACAGTATATTTAAGATCTATTTTGTGATTGTCACATAAAAGGTGTTCAATTAATGCTTCAGTTGAAAACAAATGCTTTTGTGTTATATGAGTGAATTTCTTAACTTCAATATGACTATAAGCTTTATTTCTTCTTAATTTTCTGGTCAGTTAACAGTAGCTAGTTGGACCAATATTTTGAGAAAGATTCTGAGTCTATATAGAGGCTTTCTCAGAAAAAAAAAAATGTTGGAATAATAAATGATACCTATCATGAGCATAAAAATGACAAGTGAATACATGCGTATGGCAATTCTGATTTAATTCAGATTAACTTTGGATCGGTGTCTACTGATTCTATATAGAGTCTTCATTCTCTTTTGCAATATTAAGACAAATATTATATTACATATCAATTGGTGTGGGATCACATAATATTGGGTCATTTATTCATACTAGAGCAGTCTCAGTTTCTGTTCCTATATGTGCAAAGGGAGCCAGGTTGAGTCATTATTAGAATTGTGTGTGTATGCATGCATACATTAGGATGCAGTGTAAATGGGTCAAGGATGATTTTTTATTTCTCTTCAGTCATTTGGGTTTCTTGATACTAACTGTTTAGAATCAATGCTTTCTTTTTTTTTATTGGTTGTTCAAAACATTACAAAGCTCATGACATATCATCTTTCATATATTTGATTCAAGTGAGTTATGAACTCCCATTTTTACCCCAAATACAAATTGCAGAATCACATCAGTTACACATTCACATTTTTACATAATGCCATATTAGTGACTGTTGTATTCTGCTGCCTTTCCTATCCCCTACTATCCCCCCTCCCCTCCCCTCCCATCTTCCCTCTCTACCTCATCTGCTGTTGTTCAGTTCTCTCCCTTGTTTTCCCCCCTTTCCCCTCACAATCTCTTGTATGGTATTTTGTATAGCATTGAGGGTTTCCTTCCGTTTCCATGCAATTTCCCTTTTCCCTCCCTTTCCCTCCCACCACTCATCTCTGTTTAATGTTAATCTTTTCCTCATGCTCTTCCTCCCTGCTCAGTTCTTAGTTGCTCTCTTTAAATCAAAGAAGACATTTGGCATTTGTTTTTTAAGGATTGGCTAGCTTCACTTAGCATA
>NW_025999853.1:44989622-45007558 GCF_001458135.2 Marmota marmota marmota | reverse complement strand
CAATCAATAACTTAGACTTAACCAACATATATAGAATATATCAACCATCATCAAGTGGATACACATTCTTCTCAGCAGCACATGGATCCTACTCAAAGATAGACCATATATTATGCCATAGGGCAACTCTTAGTAAATATAAAGGTGTGGAGATAATACCATGCACCATATCTGATCATAATGGAATGAAACTGGAAATCAATGATAAAAGAAGGAAGGAAAAATCCTGCATCACCTGGAAAATAAACAATATGTTACTAAATGATCAATGGGTTACAGAAGACATAAAGGAGGAAATAAAAAAATTCTTAGAGATAAATGACAATACAGACACAACATACCGGAATCTATGGGACACAATGAAAGCAGTTTTAAGAGGGAAATTCATTTCCTGGAGTTCATTGCTCAAAAAAAGAAAAAAAAACCAACAAATAAATGAACTCACACTACACCTCAAAACCCTAGAAAAGAAAGAGCAAAACAACAGCAAATGTAGTAGAAGACAAGAAATAATTAAAATCAGAGTGGAAATCAACAAAATTGAAACAAAAAAAAAACATTGAAAAAATTGATAAAACTAAAAGTTGGTTCTTTGAAAAAATGCTTTCATTTTATTCCAAAAGAGATAAAAAATAATTGTGATGAAGTTACCTAAAAAAGGTGGGTGTTAATTTCTAAAGTGTTGTGGTTTTGACTGGTTTTAAGGTATCATGAATGAAGACTGGTTAATTTATTTTCTACTGCTGTAAAGCAAGTAAGCAACAACTTACTGGCTTAAACAATACCCATTAGCTGTCTCACAGTTTCTGTAGGCCAGAAGTCCAGATGGAATGAATTCTCTGCTCAGTGTCCAACAAAACTGAGTCGAAGGTGTTGGCTGGGACTAGGGTCTCATCTGATTTTCAGGGTTCTATTTGAATCTTGGTTCCTGGGAAATCCAGGGTTAAAAAACTGACCACCAGAGCAGACCCAGTCAAGAGACTGAAGACAGAGGCAGACATGTCCAGTATTGCACAGAATGAAATTTACTAGGGATTTACTGACAGAAGTGAGGTCAAGGGTGGCAGCAGAACAGTCAGTGGATCCTGGCAACTTGATCAGGAGGAGGGGCTTTTATAGTGGTCAGAACAATCATGATTTCATTTAAGCTGGATTGTACCTGGTTCATCTTAAGCCAATATCAAGATGTCAGGCACATTCCTGGTGCTAAGGGCACCAGAGTCCAGTTTGTAAATCTTCATATACCACCCTACATTGTGTTTATTTGTAGTATGCTCCGAAACTATATGGGTAAAACAGGACAGTTATTCAAGTGCAATCTTAGTAGTTACAAGTCAGGATGGAGGAGGTCAGGTTAAGCTGGATCCCTACAGTGGTTGTTGGAAGAATTCATTTCCTTTCAACTGTGAAACTCATGGAGGCTTACTTCTTTAAGGCCATCAGGAGAGAAAGTTTCTGACTTCTAGACCCTCTTTTGGATGCCTCATCTGATTGAGTCAGGTCCACCTAATATAATATTCCTTGATTATATAAAAATTAACTAGTTTGAGGACCTAATTAAATCTGCTTATACCCCTTCACCTTGACATAAAACTAACCATAGGAGTTAGGCTCTCACCCTACGGCTACACTCAAAAAGGAGGAGGCCATTTAGGACATGTGCTACAGGGGGCAAGGGTCTTGGGAACATCATAAAATTCTGTCAACCACAAGTTATGTTAGAGCAGAAGTTAAAGGATCTTTTTTCATACACTCTGTGCCTTAAAAGACAAAGAGAAACAAAGTGAAGAAAGATGTTTCTGTTACCCAATTTAATGAAACCCTTGTGTATTAGCTAACTTTATAATGCACAACAGTTGATATAAACAACATGTATCAGAAAAGGTTTATTTATATTTATTTATTTATTTGTTCTAATCAGTTATACATGTCAGCAGAATGTTCTTCAATTCATTGTAACCAAATGAAGCACAATTTTTCACTTCTCTAGTTGCACATGAAGTAGGGTCACACCATTTGTGCAGTCATACATGTACCTAAGTTAATGATGTCCATCTCATTCCACCATCTTTCTTAACCCTTTGCCCCACCTCCCCGCCTTTGCCCAATCCAAAGTTTCTCTGCTCATCCCATGCCCCTCATCCTATTATGGAATAGCATCCACTTATCCATGAAAACATTCAGCCCTTGGTTTTGGGGACTGGCTTACTTCACTTAGCATGATATTCTCCAACTCCATCCATTTACCTGCAAAAGCCATAATTTTATTCTCTTTTATTGCTGAGTAATATTCTATTTTGTATATATATTACAGTTTCTTTATCCATTCATTTATTGAAGGGCATCTAGTTTGGTTCCACAGTTTGAATACTGTGAATTGTGCTCCTTATAAACATTGATGTGGTTTATTTTGACTTACAGTTTTAGAAATTCCATCTCATGATCAGCTACTTTTGGGCCTGTAACAAGTACATCATGAGAGACTGTGTGGTGCAGCAAAACTGTTCACCTCATGACCAGTAAGCAAGGAGAGAGAGAGAGAGAGAGAGAGAGAGAGAGAGAGAGAGAATGAGTAGTTCCATAGCCTCCTTCAAGGGCATATCCCCAGTGACCTAAAGACTTCTTATTAGACCCCACACTTTAAAGCTTCTACTTCCTCCTAGTAGTGCCACTCTAGGGACCAAGCTGTGAATTCGTAGGTCTTTGGAAAAATCTCAAGATTCAAACTTTAGTATCGTAGGTACCTATGACACACAGCAGAGCTTAGGCGGCCACAAGAGGAGAAATAGTCCAAGAGGCAGGGTCACATTACTAAAAGCACACATGGCAAGACATAGCTTTCTTGAAATAAGCTACAGTATTATCATGTATGAGGTCTTCTGAGGTTGAGCAAGAGGGAAAAATCTGAGTAAACCTAGTTTAAAGGACACATGAAATTATATATGGGAAATTAACAATTTACCAAAGAGGTTTTGTTGGTGATTGAGGGAAATGTCATCCAAGTTTTAGAAGTTGTAACACTGTAGATTTTAAAATAGATTTGACTTCCTTTTTACCTTTAAGCTAGTTATTTATAACAGCTTAATATTTAATTAAGTAGTTAACTATGTTAATTAATTAGCCACAAACACAAAAACACACAGTTGCAGCAAACAAATAGCCAAGACTAGGAAAAAGCAAAATGCTAGAAACTTACTGTCTTCTATAATGCTCAAGTCTACTTCTCTGAGATACTGTAGTAGGTGGAAGTTTTAAGAGTCTCTGTGTTTTAAACAAAAGAAAATAACTTAGAGCCTGAGCACTGCAATAAAACTGTCCTTCTATTTACTAAAAAAGAAATTGTTTAGTAAATATCCCCCTGGCAGAAACTTTGAACAAAAGTGATGTTTTCACTTTCAGCTTCACCAGATCTCATGGTAAACTGTCTCAAGCCCTCTTCTGCTTAAGATTACATTCACTTCTGTGTTGTTATGTAGTATAACTTAGATAATCATTACTTCCAACCAGCCTTTCAGCTGCAAGATAGAACTCTCTTCTCATCCAAATAAAACATTTCTATTCTTCCTATAACCATTCTCCTCCCATATAAATGGGAATACTTTTCAGAAAATATACTCTTAAAATATCTGATATGGGAGTTGTGTTTTTAACAAAATTGTGACATCAAACTCATGAGATAGAGCATTTTATGGACAGAATTAAATATTGAAGTTATCAGTAAAAAGCACACACGATTGCCTCTAATAAAAAAGCTGAAACTAGACATGTCTGCTGTCTGTTTTCTTGTGATGAGATTCTAAAGCCAAACAATCACCAGATAATCCTTTCCCTTACAAAGACCTTCAAAATCATAGGGAATTCTGACAAGTTGAAATTGCTTTTGGGTGTAGACAGGGGTTAGGGGAGTACTTTGAAGCAAGAGCTTGGATTGTCTAAAATATATAAGAGCCTATTTCTTAATGCAGAAATCATGTTCCTCACTGTTTCCTTGCAAAAAACACTAAAGTGCCAATATTTCCAAAAATGGTCCATTGCACTCATGTATGATTTTATGTATTTCAAAGTGCTATAAATACATTATGTTACTTGGGCTTCACTACAACTTGTCCAGTTTAATGAGAAAAGAGAATTAGAAAAGGGAAATAGGGTTCCATTCTACACACAAGGAAGGTAAAAGAAAAAGAAGGCAAATTACCTTCACATTGCTTAGATATTTTCTAAGTGATATTTAATCATATTTCAATATATGATGATGTAGCCTGATATTTATTTCTATTTAAAGATAAAAAGTCAATTAATTGAAAGGAAATCAAGAGACATGTACAACCATAGGAAGCGTGAGAACATTAATGCTTGGAAACTTATACTTAATTTCTGGATTTGTCATGTTGTAAAAGATCCTTGGATTTTCCCCCACTAAAATACATCTACTTGCTCTTAGGATTCTGATATTTCAATTTCTGTTTAGTCACAGATATAGTATTCTCATATTCAGATGACAGTCACTCACATTTTAATAACTTAATGATCAACTTCCACACCATCCAAGAAGATATATTAGGGAAATGATTTAAACAATCATCATAAACAATAAGGAAAAAACACAAGGAGCAACAGTTTTCTGGTACTGTACAACAGCAGTGCAGCACTGAATTCCCTGAGAGAAAAGAAACAACAAAAGGCTCCAGCTTATTATCTGAAAACTGGGAGGCGGAGTCCAAAAAGGAGCTAACGATATCACTAAGTTGAGAAGATCATTTAACCTTCAGAGAGGTCAAAGTGGTGGGAATTTGCAGAGCAGAAAACTGTCCATTCGTTCTCAACGCTGGGGATGATAAGGGCATAAATTTCTGGTTTCAAAAATTTTTTGTTTTGTTCTGGTGAAGATGTGGATATGACTACTTTGTGTAAGACTTTTTCCATGGGGCACAAATGACTGATCATATTCAAGCACATGATAGACTTCCATTGGCATATGCACATATTGATCAAATAGGGAAACATTCTTTGATAAGAAAGTAATAAGAAAAGCACTACCTATTTGGTCTTTAATTATAAAAGTAGATTTACCACTATTAGACAATTATATCAAAGATTTAGAGGGATCAAAAACTGGTATAAAAACAAATGCATATAGTTAATCTCATTAATATACAAACATTTTAACATGTTTTAACATTTTTAAGATTCTGCACATAACACCAATAAGGAGATGAGATATGAAGAACTGAAGAATAAATATTTAAAATATATACTATTGTCCAAAATTTAATATAAGGTTATTGATTTTTAAGCCTAAGCTTATCATTGATCTTTCATTTGTATCATATAATTCATGATTTTAATTTAGTCAATGTAACTAACATTTATTTAAGAGAATGATTTTAATATTTATTGAAATATTTATTTTATGCTAGGCACTGTTTACTAGAAAGAATACAAACAAAATTTCTCTTTCTTATACATGATATGTTTTAAAGGAAAACAAGTAAATAAACTATTTAGCAGAGATAAGTGCCCATGGGAAAAATAATAAAGCTGATAGATAATATGTCAATTATTGGTTTGACAGGAAGATAAAATGTAATTTTATAGAGTGGTTACTTGAAAAAAAAAATTGTGACTTTTTAGACAGGAGCATGCCTGGGTGATTTTTTTAAAAGCCAAAAGACTAGGAGAGAGACAAGTAAGGGATGAGTTCAAAGAAATACATGAGAGGAAAGATCATGTAAGCCCTTTTAGGTCAAAGTGAAAAGCTTTAGATTTTACTCTTAAATGAATTTGAAAGACACTTGTAGATTTTGATCAATGAAGAAACATAATCAAAATTGTATTTTAAAAGGTCACTCCCGGATGCTGTATTGAGTGCAGATTCAAGGAGGACAAAGGTATAGACAAGGAGGGCCATAGGAATGAATTACCAAAATCTAAGTGAAAGTAATGAAGGCCTCTTCAAGGAGGGTCACACAGGTGGTGAGAGGTGTTTGGCTTATGGGGTATTGTTTTAAATTAGAGTGAATAGCATCATCTGAAAATTTAGACACAAAGTTAAAATTAAGAGAGATTTTAATTTCCTCCGGATTTGGTGCCTGAACATCTAGGAGGGTAGAGTTGCCAACAACAAAAATGAGGAAAATTGCACAAGAAGCCAGTTTGATGAGGATTGTCAAAATCTGAGTTTTAGCTTACTGACTTTGACATGCCAGTTAATATGAGTAAAGATTTAATTAAATAATGTGCTTGTAATCCATCTTTTTTTAATAAACAGAGAAGTACCCTAAAATTATAACTTGAAAAAACAGTAATGTTTAATTATTGTCTCTATGAAGCATACATGAGTATGGGCTATGGTATTTGTAAGATAAATTGCAGATTATACTGTACCTATCTGATGATTATTATTGGTTTTTTTCCCTTCTTCCTTATTTAAGAAAGTGCATTAATATATAAATTTGGAAGACTACAAAAATAAATGATTAATTTATGCATAAGACCTAAGTCAATTCCAAACTGCAGTACTTTACCTATTACTAGAAAAAGATTTCATGTGACACTTTTAAAAATTACCACAAAATAAGAAGTGAAATGAGGAAGTAAAATCTCATCAGTGGCACTTTAGAAATGTAAGGACTTTTAGAAATTTTAGTGCCCAAACCCCACACCCCCCCAAAAAAAAACCCTCAAGTTCAATATCATAGACTCTTTCTTTTCTTCCCAAGACCTATTTATAAATCATGTAAGATGTGGTCAGAATTACAGCTGAATAGTTGATATCTAATAGTCCTCACAATCATTCTTTCATTAATGATTTGTGAAGTTATCTGCTCATCCTGTAGTTAAACTCTCTCCACGGAGGCTCCTGTGTCCCTTATATAAGTGAACTTCTTCACTGTGACTTAGTGAATAATTCCAAACTATGTCTATTCTCAACACTTTGTTTAACACAGGCTTGGGCTGACAGTATGAAATAATAGCAGGCACAGATACCATATGTTTGTATGTTTCTCACATGTGAATACACACACATACACACACAGAGAGAGAGACACGGTTTTAAAATTATGATTTCTACTTTTGTCTCTGTTTTGTGCCAAAACTCAATTGCTTAACTGAAAGGAATATGAGAAGGCATGATAAATGATTCCAACTATCAGTACAAATTTTACAGGGGTTACTTATTGGTGTTTGAGAAGACTTTGATATTGCAAATGTAACTATTAATTATAATGTTACTAGAATATTTGTTAACACTTTAAAATTAACCTTTATATCCTCAGGAAATTTGTATTTATGAGAGTCACTTGGTGTCTCATATAGAAACTAATTAGTCAACGAATGATAAGTACAGAGAGAACACAAATTAGTTCTTTGTTTACTGCTACACGGTGGTACCATATAATTTGTATTTTAATTAAATGTTTTATATTGCAAATAGAAAAAATATTTGATTCCAAGATAGATAATAGCAGCAATTTCAAGCGTTCCAATAAATAGGTTGACAAGAGCCCTACAGTTATTGTTTAGGCAATAACAATGCAGGAAAAAAAATGAGGTAGAAAAATAGCTTACAATCTACAATATTATCAAAAGAACTTCCTCTCTTCCATGGCCATTGTTTGAATTTCTAACTAAGACCCTAGTTTCACAAAAGCCAGAAGATATTTTAGAATACAGAGAACAAGAACATCTAGACGTGGTGAATAGGTTATTAGTTTTTTATTGTGTTAAAACATTTTTTTCTACAACATCTAGTAAAAAGCAGTGTTTTTCAAATATTTGGAGAACAATGTTTATGAAGACATCCTAATTATCTGTCAGTTAACCATAGGGAGTGACAAGTATCACTATGCCATGCCGTCAATCTTTTTCATTTAATACAGAATTAAAGAGGCAGAAATTGGGGCATTGAATTTTTAGTTTCCTTTATTCTGCTTGAACAAAGGCTCTGAATTTTTTTTTTTTTGATTTACTGGTTTAATGCAAACCCGTGAGCTATTAATGGTGCTACTGAACCAAAACATAACAAAAATGGAATCTTTTGATTTTCTCCCAACAGTGAGGATAGATGTAAACTCCATTTTCTAGACACTCAGATTTTTTCCCTTCATTTGAAGACTTTCTGTTTCCTTCCAAAAAGTTATAATGTATTCTTCTCCATATTCTCTTCTTATCCTATTTTTGACCATTTTTTTGTACAGTTTCATGATAGTATTGTTATGGGCCAGGCTATATGGACAATGACCAAACAGATT
Organism: Marmota marmota marmota; assembly: GCF_001458135.2. NCBI lineage: Eukaryota > Metazoa > Chordata > Mammalia > Rodentia > Sciuridae > Marmota > Marmota marmota. The sequence continues at coordinate 44,999,306 of NW_025999853.1, read as the reverse complement.
CCATATCATGTAAGAATGCTTCTCCCTTGGGAAATCCTCGCCTCTGTACCCATTAATAGTTACCTCGAATAGCATACTTGGCAACACAAAATAGCAATTCTTACACAGTGTAAAATTCTTCTCTTTGGTTTCCTTTCTTGGGGGGCATTGTAGCTCGTCAGAGATTGATTGTCTAGACATTAGTAACCATTCTCTAACTTGTGCTGAACTAGAGTCATTTTGACACACTTCCCTTCTGCTTGCTTGCTGTTACGTCAACCTGGAAAGTCCCGTGGGAAATACCAAAGTACCCATTGCATTGTCTCGCTAACTGCCCAGTCCAGCTTCTGTACCTGCATGCTTGAAGTTTCATCAACCCAGATGTGATGTTTGCCTTTTAATATCCTAAAATGCTCAGGCTCAGGCTGTTCCTTGCAGAGAAAGTTATGGATCCTGTGGGGAGCAGTCATGGGCTGGCTAAATAAAGACTTTTCAATTTGGACAAAACTGGGACTTGGTGTGTTTTCTGAGCGACCTGCCCCACAACAGTATGTTCTTTTTGTGGATGCCATTGCTTCTTTCTCTCTTGGATCCTCCTTAGCAGATTTGTTTTCAAGTCACTTTCAAGGTGTTCAGTTTTCCTTTTTGTTTATCTGGAATAAATCCTTCCTGTGACTGCTTTTGATGTTGGTGATTATTCATGTTAGTGTTTTTCATAGATAATAAAATAACTTCTAGCTTGATTTGGGTGGGAGTTCACTGTTTTTATGTTTGTTTTTTGCTTGTTTGTTTGTTTCTCTCTGGAGTTTACCTTCCCTTACCCAGAAGTTGTGGGCTTTCTCTAGTCTTTCTGATCTAAGCCTAAGGCCTAGTGGAAGCCTGGCTTAGATGGTGACCATTGAGCTAGGTTTGGTTCCTTTCTCCCTGGGGGTGGGGCTTAAATAAACTACATCTTCAGTGATAGTTTTTTTTCCCCACCATCTTTCTCAACTATTGGAAATGCAGTCCAGACCCTGGTTTCTGTCCATGAGGCCTGCTGTGTTCCTCTGACCTACAGCTACCAGTTTCACCCCACAGGAGTAAAAAACATATCCTTATTTCAGTCCTACCTGCCACACTTTGTTTCTGTCCCATGAGTGGGATAGAGACATTTCTTTTGAATTCACTGGTTTCCTAGAAGGTATACACACTATTCTAAATTAAAAAAAAAAATCATTCTTTGAAAGATAAAGTCACACAGTGGCTGCCAATTTGGCTTTCTATTCTTCATTCTCAATCATACTATTATGATTGGAAATCCCTTCATATCCTGGCAATAAATTGCTAAACGTGGTTTCTACTGTGATCTAGTATAGAAAATACTTCAGACATAAAATAGAAAATTGGTTTAGGGCATGGGCTTTGACATTAGAGGCCCAAGGTGAAAACTGACAATTTATTATCTTTAAGTAAATCATTTAACCTTCAAGAACTTGTGGTCTATGGTACACAGTGAAAGTAGTAGTGTTACTACAAGGTGGTTTTTGTAAACAGAGATAAATAAAAACTTCTTGAATCACAGTTAGAGCTCCCTAAATATTGTATTACTACATAATGGTCCCTTACACTCCATCCTTCCATTAGAAATTATGAACTTTAATTGGAAGTAGAGGAAAGTACATATTCAACTAAAAATTCTCCAATTTATACTCAGGACTTTGTGGGAAACATATTCACGTTGTTCTTATTTGTTTCTTATTGCTCAATAAAAATATTGAGAGTTAGGGTTGGAGGTTTTTGTCTTTCTTGTAATGCATTTGGCTATGACAGAAGACAGAAGGGTTAATGGGAAACCATTATAATAGTTGGGTAACCACAATAATACTACACCTTTAGAAATTATTCATCATTATTCTCATCCTCCATCTTCTGAGATTTTCAAAAATGGACTCTGTAACAACTAGTGGGCAGGTCCCATCTCCATTTCCAACACTTTCATTCGCATCTGAATTTTTATTAGAGGCTATAAAACCTAAAAGTTCAATATTCCAATTTCTCATGCAATTAGGAATGGCCAAAGTGATGCAGTTCTAGTGAATGTAGTAGACACAGGGGCATGACCACACCATTCCTTTTTTCACTGTCATCCCGTCCAAAATATAAATGCCTGGGGTTTCAGAGCTTTCTTTTACTAGGAAACAAGCTAATATCCTGAAAAGGGTAGAAAGGAGAGAAAGAAAAATCTTGAACCTCTGATAGAATCACTGAGTTTCTGTATCCTACATGCATTATTTTCCTCCATGATTCTTGTTATACAACAACAACAAAAAATTGTTGCTATTTGAAGATATTTGACTGGTTTTCTGGTGTTGACTGTTAAAAGTATTACTATCTGACCCACCCAAGCTTTGTGCCTGAGAAAATGAGAAATGTTGGGAAACAATGTGAGAATAAGAAATAATTTAAAAAAAAATCCAGTTAATGAGAAAGTAGTTGCAATCTTGAATGCTTACATTTTCTTCACAGACCCCATTTTGTCCCATTTTCCTCCTTATTTTTCCCTCCTTGACTCCCTCCATATTATTTAAATCAAGTTTTAATTAAAATATTATAAAGAGAGATGATTCAAAGAGCACAATGGGTCATAATGCAAAGACAGCAGTTCACTTATCAGTTACTCAGAAAAAAGCAAAAAACAAAAACCTTTCTACTCATTTTGATTAATTGGAGACACTTCCTCCATATTGCTATAAGACATACTCATAATATTTGTATAAATTTCTAAAATGCATAAATTCTAGCCACCACTTAGTAATTTTATATAGATTCTGACATGTAGTAGATGGTTATTTGTTGAACTTTCAACTCCATATTTCTATTTTTCCAATATTATTGTATCATTTATTTTAACCAAAATTATTCACTATCCTTTAAATGATCACAAAAAAGTGACTTATGCTTGTATTTACTTTTATATGTAGTTTTTCCTTCTAGAATGTTACTTCCCATTTTTCCATATTTTGCTTTTATCATCTCAATGATTTTTATGCTTTGAGTGAGTACATCCTTTACATCTAGTTACCCGTTATTTTTGTTAAAACACAAATCTCTGTAATACTCTTCCTTCAGTCATAATTTATTATTTCTATGCATAATGAAAAAAATCCAAAATCCTGAGATTTCTTGTTTGTTTCGTTTTTTTTCACTGCTTCACTTAACTCTCTCAAGAAATCAACAGTAGTCATTATCACTCCCCATGTAATTAATTAGGAGCATGGACTATGGAGAAAGCAGCCTCACACTCAAATGCCAGCTCTAACACTTATCATCTGTGACATTTATTTAGCCTGTTACTCTTATTTAGTAAGTTACTCCCTACCTCAGTTTTTTTTTCCCATTGGTAAGTGAAATTAATATTAAAATACTAATGATACACAAATTGTTAGAAGGATTAAATGGTTTAATAGATGGAAAACTTTTCAAACAATACCTGGTAAGACGGGTTACCTTTTCTTTCAGTTATTCTAGTCAATTGCTCATTCATTCATTCAACTGAAATACTTCTTCCTGCAGTTTATCAATAAACAATGGAAAGGAAGTAGATTTTACATTACCTTGATATTCCCAAATGTCTTCATCTTAACCCATTATTTGATTTATAGTTTTGGTTACACTTGGAATTCTGGATTGCAAGTAAGTTTCCCTGTCCTCTAGCAGCTAATGCTACTCTTAAGAGGCTAGTTCAATGTAACTTCTCTCTTGTTTGTACCTGGGATCCCATACTGTCCCCACAGGGGTTTTGAATATCCCCATTTTTACCTGAGGATTTGAGATCTCACAGGATAAAATATATAGCAAATGTTTTTCACTCATTTTACTGAGCTATCATTGGGTCTGTTTCTTTATATGATTCATAAACTTCAGTTCTGAGACATCTATTATTCTTTGCTAATTACTCTTATTAATTTCTCTGTTCTATCTTTCTAATATTGAATCTCACAGAATCACATTTTCTTAGTTTTTTTTAAATTTTTATTGTTGGTTGTTCAAAACATTACATAGTTCTTGATATATCATCTTAGTTTTTATCTTCCTCTCCTAGTTGCTGTTGCTATCATTCTGCTCTATTTTATTTTACTTTTCATCTAAACTCCGTTGAATATGTAATAGAACTTTAACCATCATATTTTTAAATTTCCAAGAGCTCTTTCTTGGTATTTTAAATAGGAGCATAATTTTCAAACAATGCAATGATCTTATACGACTCTCAGGTATATAAGAATTGGATTTTCTTAATTTTGAAGGTTAGAAAGTATAGAAGTTTTGCTTTGTAAAATATTTCTTCCAGGTTCACATTTTTCTGTTCATTTATTTTCCTATCTCTATTGTACATCTTCAAAAGTTTATTCAAATGTTTGAATCAAAGTTCATCAATTATACTAACTAATAAAACAGAAACCGAACAGAAGTTCTGGGGAGAAAAGAAGGCAGATATCCAGGAACACTGAGTGAACATTTGCTGTTTCTCTGAGGAATTCTTCAGATGTCTCTGTTTTCAAAAACTCTGGAAAAAATAGCCCAAGGTGCCGACATTTTGCTTTAGAATTGAACTGGTGAATTTTAGCTAAAAATTAACAACCCAACATGAATACTTTCACTTTATTTCCTATTTTTAACTCTGTCCTCAAATTCTTCCTTCAACCTCTATTTGGCATCTCTGATTTGAGACTCTCCCCTAATTTATCAGAAATGCAGGAATCATGCTGTGAGCAGGGTGAAAGGAAAGAAAAACATTGATTTTTCTAGATACTGACGTACAACCAGTACTCAAGGTAAGTCAAATAACTTGCCCCTGCCCGACACCTTTGAGATAGTAACATCTCTGGGATTTGGTAACTTTAATCAATTTTCTTCTCATCCTCATTAGTGTGAGCATACTTTATTTTACACCTTCTTCCTCCCTCTGTCTGTATTTATTTGTACAAAAGTTGATAAAATCTCTTGTTTGCAGGTCTCTCTCTCCCACTCTTTTGTCTTTATAGGTTTTCAGTTTCTTTATATTTTATACACACTGGGGAAAGTGGAAGAGAGACAAAGGTGGTCAATTCACATAGCCAGTGATATCTGTTTATTAGATGAGATATAGCCTATTTATACAGTATTAAGGCTAAAATTAGATGAGAGTATACCAAAGATAGCAATTAGAGGTGTTTCTGAAAGGCTTGAGGGTCTATAAATATGGATTTTAAAGGGCTCTATCAAAAGAGCCAATCAATTGATAAAAGAAAAACAAACTAATGAGTAAACAGTTGAAAAATATTGCCAATCAGAGAAGCTTAAGGTAATTGGGAGCATTTAGCCTTGAGGCAATAAGCAGGTACTGAGACATGTTTTAGAGTTCAGATATTATGAATAGTTCTCCTTCATCTAAACAGTCAGTCAAGCAAAATGCAAAATGCTTGCACAAAAGATAGCTTAAAGATCTTCCCAGTACCAAGGTATTTATTTACTGAATCCTGGAATTTTTTTCACAAAGACTAAGATGATTTAGACACATATTAAAAATTCATTATTAACTAAAGGAGTATATGAATATGAAGGCTTAGATGTGAAGAGTAAAAGAATATTTAATAATAATAAATACAGGTAGTTGTCACTTTGCCTAACTTGTATGAAAAACATACATATTTATTGCACATATCAAATAGGAAAACAGAGGAAATTCTCAAATCAGAGATGCCAAATAGAGGATGAAGGAGGAACTTGAGATTCACAGGTAAAAATTGGAAAGAAGGTGAAAATATTTATATGAGGTAGTTAATTGTTAGCTAAGATTCAAACCTCCTTGATTCCAAAACAAAATGCCAATATATTGGGCTATTCTTTCCAGAGTTTTGGGATATGCATAACTCCTTGCAATAGTTTTCTGTGGACACCATAAGAAATTACCACAAACTTGGAGGTTTAAACAATAGAAATTTTTTATCTCTTAGTTCTTGAGTCCACACTTAATCTAGCAGCAGGGCCACCCTCTCTGTGGCAGCTCCAGGGACAGGTGGGGAGGATCTTTTCTTTGCATTTCTCCAGCTTTGGATGTTGCCCTACCCTCCTTAACCTACAGCCACATATGGGTAATCTCTGTCTCTTTGACCACATTGTCTCCTCCTCTTCTCTGTGGCTTCTATTTGACCTCAAATCTCCCTCTGCCTCTCTCTGATAAGTACATTTGTTAGATTTAAAGCCCACATAGACAACCCAAAATGGCAGACTGATCTCAAAACAACTTATAGTAGCAAAAGTCCTTATTCACAGATTCCAGGATTTAAGGCATGGCCAAAATTTTTTTTTAAATATTTCTTTTGCCAGTGAGGGTGGGGATTACTATATGAACTTCTGCACTTAGGCATGTAAGAATTGTGTCCTCATATTGGTCTCAGGTACTACGAACTGTGCAAAGTGAGATTGGACTATACATATACCTATTATCTGGGTGTTTAAGAAAAGAATTAAAACTTGGAAACATTTCTCAGAATATTGTGTTTGGCTTCACATGAAAAAAAGATAGCATCACAGATATGAAGAACCAGAATTGAGTTAACACTATCTTCAAAAATGTGAGAATGAGTCTATAAAATATGTACAACAGGGCTTCTATAACTATCTGAAAAGTAGAGCCAGATGCTTCAAGATGATAGCCAAATCATACCAAAAAATTAAAATTATTCTAAATTAGTCATTAGTTAATCTTCATGAATTTATATCAGACTGAAATGTGCAATGTAATATTATTGTATTTTTAAAGAGTTATATTCATATGTTTAAATAATTCATCAAAATGGAATTTATGTTTCTACTGGTTTAAAATCAATTCTAATTGTATTATATTATTAGTTTCCAAGTGGGTCAAGGGAAAAAAATCTCAAACTAATGTATAAGAGGTAATAAACAATAGAATGTTCTTAACATAATCGGTAAGGCTATTTAAACCAGACAACGTAAGTGTTTGTAAATCAATCTTTATGTATATAATCTAAAATATCAAAAGCAACAGTATATGTAATAGTTAAGACATTGAATTCTCAATATCAAATGACCAAATACAAGAGTGCTGTCTTTGTTATATAACTGGTTGTTATGGTTTAGATAAAAGTTGTCCTCCAAAGGTCATGGGTGAAAGCTGGGGATGTGGCTCAAGTGGTAACATGCTCGCCTGGAATGCGCAGGGCACTGGGTTCAATCCTCAGCACCACATAAAAATAAAATAAAGATGTTGTGTCCACTGAAAACTGAAAAGTAAATAGGGAGATATATATATATATATATATAGATATATAGATAGATATATAGATATATATATATATATATCCCTCTTCTCTCTCTCTCTTAAAAAAAAAAAAAGGTCATGGGTGAGACAACACAAGAGGTTCAGAGGTGATATGATTAGTTTATGAGAGTTGTGATCCAATCAATAGATTAACCCCCTAAAAGGAATTAACTGGGTGGTAATTAAAGGCAGGTAGAATGTGGTTAGAGGGGATGGGTCACTGGGAGTGTGTGTTTGGGGATTGTATTTTTGTCCCTCGTTTATATTTTTGGTTTCTGCTTCCTAGTTGCCATGCCCTGAACTGCCTTCCTCAGATATATCCTTCCACTTTGATGTTCTGCCTCATATTGGGCTCAGAACAATGGAGCTATAGCTGTCTGTGGACCAAGACCTCGAGTCCCAAATCAACTTTTTCCCCTTCTGCATGGTTCTTGAGGTCTTCTGGTTACAATGGTGAAAAGTTGACTCCAACACTGGTGCTCTTAAATGAGTCTTAGCTCACATGGCATTATTTTTGTGATTTAATTGAACAAGCAAGAATACAAGAAGAAAGGCTGTTACTCCTCTGAAACTGTTGACTCAAATGTTCTGGTCAAATATTTCCAAGTATTAATCAATCTACTAGCAACATTTCAATGGTAGGAAGATAATTCTGTTGATGGATCTATCTTACACGTGAAAAATGTTATTTGTGTTGGGCAAGTTAAAAGGAGAAAAGTTTTATAAACCGAAAGAAAATGTATTAATAATACAATGGGTTTGAATCCTGAATTCATTAGTTAACTGTGACAATGCATGTCTCAGTTTAAATCTGTGGTTATAACAAAGTAACACAACATGAGGAACTATTGAATAATAGAAACTTGTTTTGCACAGTTCTGGAGGCAGGCAAGTCCCAGAGCTAGGTGCCAGCAGATTGTCTGCCATGGGTTGCTGTCTACTTCCAAGACGGTGCCTCATTATTGTGTCCTCATGTGGTCAAAGGGCATAGGACGTAAAAAGAATTAACTCTCTCCCTCAAGCCATTTTATAAGGGTCCTAATCCAATACAATCACTTCCCCAGAGCCTCACTTCTTAATACTATCACCTCAGGGGTTTGGTTCAAACATATCAGCTTTGGAACTAAACATATATTCAAATCATAGCAATGAATAAATCCCTAAATGCCTTTGTATCTCAGGCTCGTCATATGTCATGGGAATAATAATCCCTTTCTCATCAGATTATTGTCAGGGTGAAACAAGTTAATGTTAGAGGACTAAGAAGTATAGAAGCTTTATAAACTTTGGCTATAATAATTTAAATTACTTTTTCAAAAATAATCTATTAGTAGAAGACATATCAAATTCATTTGAAGTATGAATTTCTTAGATATTTACCAGCAAAAGATATCAATTATATTCTTAGCTACTCAAATTGCAAGCACAAGAAACATGACTTTAGTAAATTAAAACCCTACACACAATTCTAACTAACTAGATTCATTTTTAAATCTTTATTGTCTTCTATGTGACAACTATTGAACTGGATAGTAATTGAAATTCAAAGATTAGTAAATATTAGTTTCAGCCTTCAAAACTTTACAGTTTAGTTAGGGAAATAGATAATTATACAATAACTCAATACAGTAAGTATTACAAGTACTGCTGCAAAGAAAAGGCCTAGAATAGTAAAAGGGAAGTTATTAATTTTCACCGAGCAGGTTTTACAGTTCTGTGATAAAATGGATTTACTGACACTTCTTAAGATAGACTTTAAGTCTGAGATTGATGAGCATGGCATATGAGGCAGACTGTGTCCATGTTCCTGGGAAGAGAGTAATTGGATGCAAAGGGCATGTACAATGAAGAGGGTAAATAAGAAAGGAGCATTAGCTTAGAGCTTTATACACCAGGCTCAAGAGTCTGTACTTTTGTAACAGTGAGAAACTATTAATGAATAATCTTTTTATTTTCTTTTAAGCAACAGAAGTGGAATATAGAAGCTACATTTTAGAAAGATATACTCAATTTGCAACCTAGGGTAAATTAAAATGATAAAAGAATAAAAGTATGGGAATCAATTATGGAGCCATTTGTACACAGATTATCAGTGCATGCTAAAGAAAATGAAAGCTAAGTAATGTACATGAAAATGTGGGTAGCATATATAAGGAATACTGGGGAAGTCAAATCAGCAGGATTTACTGGTTGTCTATAGGGGGAAAGGAGCTGTCAGATATCCCCAAATATCCAAGCTTCAAAAATTAATTCTGCCTCTTCAAAAAATTAAGCGTTAAGAAATGACAGGGCCTGGATGGGAAGTGATAAGATAGTTGTTTAAGTCAAAATGTAACTTGAAGTTAGAGCAATATATATATATATATATATATATATATATATATATATATATATATATATAT
>NW_025999853.1:44968607-44989433 GCF_001458135.2 Marmota marmota marmota | reverse complement strand
ATATATATATATAATATGTATATATTATATATAAACATATATAATATATATGAAGATGTTATAGTTATTCAAGAGCCTTAATAGCTCTCAAGACTGAGAAGATCGCAGAGCTAAATGGATGAGTTAAGGATGCTAAAATGGAGAGAAAAATAAATTGAGCACAATAAATTTATGAAAAATATTTATGGGGGGTGAAAAATAAGGGAGTGAGATAGAATAAAGAGAAATGAAATCTTGTAGAGAATAATGAAAGGTGATGCCAGGTGAGTATGGAGTCACAAAATTAAAGATATTTTCATAAAAGGGGTTGCTCAACACAGTCAAATACAAGGAATTTCGGAAGGAAATCTGAGAAAAGGACACAGCCACTTGCAGTTTACCAGAAACTTTCAACAGTAAGTAGGATTTGGAGATAGAAGTCAGATAACATAGGCTTAGGAACTTGGTAAGGGAGCGGGGGTGGAAGGATAGAGGAAAGAACAAAGGATGAGTACCAGAAGTAAGTCTTCACAAAGTAGAAATTGTGCAAATTCTGCCTAAAGTGACTTAAAGACGTATAGCAAATTCATCCCCAAAGTGCTTAACCATGTTAGCTATGGAAACAAAAGAATAATGATAGATTAGGAAACAGAAATGTACAGGAACAACAAAATTAGGCAGAAAACTGACCCATCAGTAGTGAAGAAGTAGAAGTAAAAGAAGTAAAAGGTAAGTTAGAGGAGACTGAGGAACTGAAGCTGCAGTTCTCTGTGTTGAAGGCATTTAGTAAAAGCATGCTATGATTCAGATATTAGGTGTTCCCCAAAAGCTCACATGTGAGACAATGCAAGAAAATTTAGATGTCAAAGGACTTGGTTATGAGAGCTTTTACCTAATCAATGCATTAATCCCCAGATAGGGATTAACTGGGAGGTTAGTGTACGCAGGTAGAGAGTGGCTGGAGGAAGTGGGTCATTGGAGTGGACCTTTGAGATATTTAATTTGTTCTGGGTGAGAGGAGAAGTTTTTCTGATTCCTAGTGGCCATCTCCTCTGCTCCTTTCCTTTACCACACTCTTCCACCATGATGTTCTGCCTTCTCCCAGGCACACAACAACAGAGTCGGCCATGTATGGATTGACCCCTCTGAAACCATAAAACCCCCCAATTTTCCACCTCTTAATTTGTTTTTGTCAGGTCATTTTGGTCACAGCAGTAAAAAAGCTGACTAAAACACAGGGCGTTAAAACATTTTTTCCTTTTGTTCTTTAATAGAAACAACATGTCAGATCAAACTATAGGTCAGAGGCAAGAAAATAAGATGTTCAGTTCAATTCTTTCTGCAGAATACAATAAAGATAATTTTTAAAGATGTCATGATTATAGGATTTACACTTTTAAAAAATACCTAGATAATTCTGTACACTAGTATTGTTTTGACTTTTGGTTGTATTAGTGTGTATTAATTTAGATTATTTTATCATTTGTCCATTCATCTGTCCTTACATTCATCCATCCATCAAACAAATTGGATGCACCATATTCAAAGCACTACCCAAGATAATCTAAAATAAGATATACATCCAGTTTTCAGTGTTCATTATATAATCATAAACTAAATTATCATAAACAGGTAGGATATCTAAATTTGCTGAAGAGCTTAAAATGGAAGAAACTAAACTGGTCAAGGAATTTTTTTTGATGATAAGGCAATAAATGCATTTGTGCATGGTTGTTGCAGAAGTAGGGTTTATAAGAAGCAGTGATATACCTAGAAAGAGAGAGAATCTAGTGCAAATACATGAGCAAGTAAGACACAAAGGCATATTTGGAGTGCTTGGTTCAGAAAACTAAAAAAGTCCAGTATGATTATAATTTAGAAATAGATATACAGGGATATTCAGCAATTTCTGTAAGTCATATTAAAGATTTTCAGTTTTATTTTAAAAGCAATTGTATAATCCCCAAACCACTTAGGCAGACATTGTTGTAACTAGATTGCATTTTGAGATTTTTCTAGCTGCAGGGTGGAGAAGAAGTTATATTGAAGACAGTGAAAATAAAGAAAGATCACTTATTATGGTATTGCAATAGATGAGAATAGATGAAACAGATTTCATCAAGTGTAAGAAGGAGAGAATTTGATGAATTTATCAAATATATAAGTGGTTCAATTGACTGATAGGACTTAGTGATAAATGGCATGGGAGTGAAAGTGAAGAAGTTGTTGAAGTCCATTTATTTATTTATCTATCTATTTATTTATTTAATGGTATATCAAGATGGATCAAGAACTCAGAAGAACATAATGTTTCAGAGAAAGCAAACTCAAATGATTTGTCTTTGAAATATGATATTTGGTATTCTTTTGAGATTCCTTGGTGGAAATGTCAAATTAGCAAATAAATATAAGTCTAGAGCTCAGTGTAGGGGTCTAGTTCCAAGCTGTGAGGTTTCTAGCAACTGGAAGGGAAAGAATAAAACTGCAAAGATGTGGTCAGCAAAGTAGTAGGAAACCCAGGACACTAGGTGTCATGAAAATAAAATGAAGTGAAATTCATTTTTGTTCTATTTGATTTCATCTCTTTTCCCAAGGAATGAGATGGTAATCAAAAATGCCTAACCCTGCTGAGGGGTTGATAACTTGAGTCATGAAAAAATGCCCAGTGACATCAGAGACACACATGCCACTCAACCAAAAACATAGTTAGAAAAATCCAGTCCATCGTGTGATGAATATGGAAAACAGAATAAATAAAGACTGAAGAATATTTTAAACTTGATGCAGAAGTTTATTTTAAGAAGAAGATGGGGGGGGGGAATCTTCCAGTTGTAGCTGAAATTGGACTTAACCATCTTGACATAAACAATTAGAATTCTTGGCAAAGCATATAGGACAATAGTACAGAGGTCAGTCAGTAGGCAGGACTTCACTGTAGAGATTGAGATGTGACCTATACTTGCCCTTGTTTTCTGCATAGAGATTCCTCGTGGCCATGACAAGAGACATATCAGATGACATTTATGGAATTATGGCAGAAATGAAGGTACAAGATGAGCAGTTGGCAATGGATGGTGACAACATCTCAGGACAGAAAAAAAGGAAACTACACAAAGAAAGAGCTCAGGAAATCTCTCTAGAGCCTTCTGTGAATCTGATGCTGAATGTTAAATCACAAACACTTAGGCAGAAACTCCACAGGTTAATGGAAAAGAGAATTTCCAGGGAACATTAAGAAAAACAATTCCCTGAGCTCCTACGGGGCTGGATGACAGTAAAGTACTGGACATAAAAGAGAACTATTTTAAACCCAAAGAACTCAGATTAAACACAAGAAGACTTAGCCATTATTAGTATAATTGAAATAAAAACACTAAAATAGTGTTTCTTAGCCAGGGATGACTTGACTTCCCCCAGAAAACCTTTGGTAAGTTGGAGACATTTTGCTTGTCACACTTAGAGGGTGGCAGGAGGAGTATGACACATATCTACTGAGTAGAAACTGGGGATGCTCATAAATATCTTACAATACACAAGATAATCCCCCTCCAGAAAATAACTATCTCATTAAAGATATAAATAGTGAGATTAGCAATTCTGCACTAAAGCAAAGACATTACTGTCCTATACATGGTCAAAGGGACCCTGATCTTGGCCCTGTCTCAGTATTCCTCCATTATTGGCCTTTCCAAAGGAAGTTCTCATTCATTGCCTGGGTGACAGTGGAGTGCCCTGGGGCCCTGATCAGAATTTGTATGGGCCCCAGGCCTGGCTTCTCCCTTTTATGCTCTCAGAACTTTCTCATGTATAGGGTCAACTAGATGTTCCAAGGATTTCTGACACACATGTTTATAGAATTGCTTAAATGCTGTGTGTTTCTAGGGAGCAAGCTTATCACTTCTGATATCAGGCATGGTATCTCCTTCACTATCTCATGTGAAATGAGATCAGGTGGCCAAAATGGGATATGCATGCTGATTCAAAGTGACTCGTGCTTATGTTGACAAGCTCAGTATTCTCTAGGCTGATGACAGTCTACCACCCCCTGCAAATCTGGTAACTAGGAAGACTAAAAACTTAAGAAAATGATTGGAAGCTAGCTCCATAGGTTACATATCAGATGCTGTGACTTCCCTCATGATTCATTTGTGATGTACTAGTTAATTTTATATTAGATAAATGCTCTGAGAACTAAAGAGGCTAGGAAACATATATAGTTTCAGTATGAATAGATTCCATTCTAACTTACATAGTCTCATAATTAGGAGGTAATATGAGATTCACAAAGCAAAACATATGAAGAAATACTGGCTAAAAACTTTCCTAATTTGGTGAAAAATATAAATGCATAGATTCACAAAATACAACCAGCCACACTAATAGATATAACATTCAAATAGCTAAACCCAGTGGTAGAGGGACAATGTGGAAAGCTGCCAGAGAAAAAGCCACACTGCGTACAGTGGAATGAAAATAATAATCAACAGACAACTCATGAGGAACTAGACAAGCCAAAAATATTGAAATAATATTAATGTGCTGGGAAAAAATGTCCACTTAGAATTTTTATCCAGGAAAAATATTAAGTTGGGCCAAAATAGTAACTTTTTTTCTGGAAAAGCAAAAGTTTAGTAAATATGTCACCAGAAACACACAAAATAATTATTTAGTTGGTAGGAAAGTATAAACATAGATGCTAATGGTTTAATTGTACTTTCTTACCTTGAGTAGGTAGGGATGTGATATAGAATTACTGCCTCTGAGCACAATTCACAACAACTAAATTGTGGAGCCAACCTAGATGCCCTTCAGTGGATGCATGGATAAAAAAATGTGGCATATATACACAATGGAATTTTACTCAGCATTAAAAGAGAATAAAATCATGGTGTTTACAGGTAAATGGATGGCATTAGAAAAGATAATACTAAGTTAGCCAATCCCCCCAAAAAAACAAATGCTGAATGTTTTCTCTGATATAAGGAGGCTGACTCATAGTGGGGTAGGGAGGGGGAGCATGGGAGGAATAGATGAATTCTAGATAGAGAAGAGGGGTGGGAGGGAAAGGGAGGGGGCAGAGAATTAGCAAGGATGGTGGAATGTGATAGACATCGTTATCCAAAGTACATGTATAAAGACTCTAATTGGGTGTCAACATACTTTACACACAAACAGAGATATGAAAAATAAGAATTGTAACGTAAAAAAAGTACATGTGTAAAGGCACGAATTGGCATAAACATACTTTATATACAAAGATATGAAAAATTGTGCTGTATATGTGTAATAAGAATTGTAATGCATTCTGCTGTCATGTATTTAAAAAAGTAAAATCAATAAAAAGAAATAATTACTGCCTCTGTGATTATGGTGACTAGTAATTTTGTTTTTGTTTTTTTGGAACTCACTATTTCGAAAAGCACCTCTCAGATAATGGGCAGGTATCAGCTTAGTAATCATAGCATAAACCCAGTGTAGACAAGCTATCTGTGCTTAAAAATAAGTTAATATTCCTCAAACTTTTCAAATTAATTTATTTCACACTATTATTTTCAAAACTATTACTGAAGAGATAAACCTCTAAATTCAGTCCTCTTTCAATGTCCAGGCTTTATTTCATCTTTTGGAACAATAACTATATTCTGCTTGTATTTTTTTCATTTAATGTTTTTTAATTTAGTTTGGTAAAACTGGAATTAAGTCAGTTGTTTGATGGGGAAAAAAATCTAATGTGTGATTTTTTCTAATTTTAATTTTACTTGAAGAATATTTTTAGAGTTGTCTACTAAACCTTACTGGACCCACTGGGGAGTTAATTAAAATTTTGCAAACTAAGTGAGCAAATTTAAAGAATTTTAAGTGTAATTTATCCTCTGGTATTTTAACATTTTTTGTAATATGTCAATTTATTGAACTGCTAAAATATTTACCCACTTCTTTAACCATCATTTATTTAAAGTTAAAAATTTTTCTTCAAATATATATATCTAATTTTCATATATATATGTATATATATACACACACATATATACATATATGTATGTGCACATGTCTGTGTGTATGTATATGTGTGTGTGTATATATATATATATATATATATATATATATATATATTATATGAATGAAAATTGCATCTAAAAAAAATTGCACAGTTCATTCTAAGAAGGCGGAATATAGCTTGTTTCATTAAAATATCAGGTTGAAGTCTACTTTCTATATTTTCATTCATCAAACTCAAGAACATTTTTTATCTAAAATATGTTGTGTCATGTGCACATCACTTGGCTGTAAAGAGTAAAAAATAGTTCATTTAATCCATTCAAACAGTTCTCATAGGAAGATTTTACTGTCAGCCCAAATGGAAATAGCTTAGAATGATAAATGTTTCTTAGAATTGAGTCTGTCCAACCAAAGGTAGATTTATAAATTCATGAAATCCTTTGCATACATACTAAGATTGTGGAATGATTTTGACAATATCGACTATTGCTTTAAATAAATCTTCCCTCCAAATGAGAAAGTGTCTTTAATGAAAAAAAAAAATCTGACTTTTAGGAGGAGGGAGGTGNATTTTCAAATAAAAGTCACAAAAGGAATAAGGCATAGGCCCTGTAATTGATCAAATGAGAGTAGCCTCCAAAATATTTATATCAATCTTAACAGACATCCTTTCTCACACTGATAAAAATATACTCAGCATTGCCATAGACATTTCCATTGATATATTATTAGCAGTATCCATCAATCTACAAACTGCATTGAGATATCAGTTCAATCTGACAGTCTTCTCATTGTACTTTCTAAGGCTTGAATCTTTCTGCTTTTGATATTTCCCACTTCAATCTCCAGCCAATTTTATCTCAGCATCTCACTCCATTACATTTTGTAACTACTTGATATATTTTTATGTTTCCTGCTATTTGTAAGTAAATGCTTCCCGTTTTAAGCTTCTCAATGAAGAAAATATGAGAATATACAAAACCTAGGGATTTAAAGCTTTTACTGAAAGTTACTAGTTTTCTCTTTCATTTTACCTCAAAGTTTTGGTTTCTTTAAATACTATTTTATTTAAAATAAAGAAGAAAACTATTTTTTACAATTAGTATATATACTTAATAAACATTTTTCTAATCTTTATAGGTATTTTACCATGCATTTTCATATTAATATTCATGAATTTTGTTTAAATACGCCTTAAACAAGAAATTCCAAATTATCTTGATTGTTTTTTAATTGTAGCTCAGTGGTAGAGTGCTTGCCTAGCACATATGAGGCACTAGGTTCAGTCCTCAGCACCACATAAAAATAAATAAAATAAAGGTAAAAAATAAATAAATGTTATATATAACATTATAAATCCACTTCAAATTTAGCTAATACTACATCAATAAACATAATAGAATAATCTTCTAATGTAGACTAATTTTAATAAATGTCCAATAATTTTTCCTTGAAGACACCTATGCAAAACAGACTAGTAATAGCTCAAACTCAGTATATCTAAATTCAGAGATCCCTTCACAGTAGGAGTACAACGTATTCATGAATATCTACCAGACTCAAGTGTGCATAGTACATTTTTATTATGTTTCTAAAATACATCTACATACATTCCCATTTGAGCCTGTGGAGTGTGTAACAGTAATGATTATAAGGATGATAGCAGCCAATATTTAGTAAAACATTTGTACTCTTATATGTGCTAGGACTATATACTAACTTTAATTCATTATTATTATTATTCTTAACTCATACAATTGTGGTAGGTAATTGGTTTTCACTGTGGCATGTCCATGCATGTATATATTGACCATGTACACCCTACATTCTTCTACCCTCTACTTCACCACCACACCCAACCCCTTGCCCAATCTCTAATTATAGCTCTTTTACTCTCAAGTCTCTTTTTTTCTTTTTCCTTTGTTTTGTTATTGTTATTATTGTTGTTTTTTTAGTTTCCATATATGACAGAAAACATGTAATGATGGTAATAATAACTTGTCTTTCTGTGTCTTCCACATCTGCCTTGTTTCACTTACCACATCGTCTTCCAATTCCATTCATTTATATGCAAATGACAAGATTTCATTCTTCTATGTGGATAATACTACATTGAGTATTTACCATATTTTATTTTTTCACTGATCTGTTCATGAGCACTTAGGCTGATTCTGTACCTTGACAGTTGTGAAAACTGCCACAATAAACAAGGGCATATAGGTATCTCTTTTGCATGTGGACTTTATTTCTTTTGCATAGATACCTAAGAGTGATATAGCTGGATCATATAGTAGTTCTATTTTTAGTTTTTTATTTGTTTGTTCTCAAGGAAAATCCATTCTGTTTTTCATAGTGGCTCTTCTACTTTACTTTCCCAACAACAGTGTATAAGAGTTTCTTTTTCTCTAAAACCATGGCAGCCTTTGTTATTTTGTTTGTTTTCTTTTTTTTATAATAGCCATTCTAATTGGAGTGAGATGATATCTCATTCTAGTTTTGATTTGCATTCTCCTGGAGGATAATGATATTATTTTTATAGCTTTATTGACCATTTGTGTTTCTTCTTTTGAAAAGTGTCTATTCAGATCACTTGCCCATTTATTGATTATATTATTAGTATTTTTATACAATTTTAAGTTCTTTATATATTCTGCATATTGATCCTCTTTGGGTGAATAGCTGGAAAAGATTTTTCTATCATTCTGTAGTTTCTCTCTTCAATCCATCAGCTGTTTCCTTTGCTAGACTGAAGCTTTTTAAATTTCTTATAATCCTATTTGCCAATTCTTTCATTTCCTGAACTGTTGGAGTCTATCCACGAAATTGTTGCCCATACAAACATCTTGAAGTGTTTTCTACATGTTTGCTTCATAGTTTCAAAGTTTCATGTCCTTCATGAAGGTCTTTGGTCTGTTCTAAGATGATTTTTTGTATGTGGTGAGAGCGAGGCACCTTGTTTCAATATTCAACATATGTATATCAAGTGTTCTTAGCACTATTTGTCATAGAGGCTGTTCTTTCTCTAATGTATGTCGTTGGCATCTTTTTTGAGAATCAGTTGTTTAAAGATGTAAGGATTCATTTTGTGTCTTCTATTCAGTTAGTCTATTATTCTGTTTTAATTGCCACTGCCATGATGTTTTTTGTTTGTTCATTTGTTTTTGTGGTAGTGGGGATGGAACCCAGGGACACTCTATCAAGACCTACATCCCCAGCCCTTTTTATTGTTTGTTTAGAGACCAGGGTCTCACTAGATTGCTGATGCTGCCCTTGAACTTGATCCTCCTACTTGTACCTCCTGGAATTACAGGTGTGGAACACAATGCCTAGGAGCCACCCTGATATTGTCACTATGATTCTTTAGTAGGTTTTGAAATCAAATATTGTGATGCCTCTGGCATTGCTCTTTCACTCAGGATTGCTTTGGTTATTTGGGGTATTTTTATTTTTTGCTTATATATGAATTTTAGGATTATTTTTTCTAGTTCTGTGAAGGGTGTCATTGATATTTTGATTGGAGATTTTAATAAATATGTAGATTTCTTTTGTAGTGTACTCATTTTTATGCTACTAATTCTCCCAGTCCATGAACATGGAAGGTCTATCTACCTTCTAATATCTTCTTCAATTTCTCTCTAAAGTTTTCTGTCATTTTTATTGTAGACGTCTTTCACATCCTTAGGTCTATTCCTTTTGAAAACTTGTGTGTGGGTGTGTATGGGGAGTGTATTTTGAATGGGATTCCTTTCCTAATTTCTGACTTAGCAATTCATTACTGGTGTATAGAAACGTTACTAATTTGGGTCTGTAGATTTTCTATTTTGCCATTTTACTGAAATTGTTTATCAGTTTTGAAAGTATTTTGCTGGTCTAGGATGTTCTAGGTATGGAAACATTATCTGCAAATAAGGGCACTTTGACTTCTTTTTTTCCTATTTGTATGCATTTTATTTCTTTCTCTTTTCTGGTTGTCTGCCTAAAACTTTTTGTATTTTTTCAGATAGTGATTAGAGTGAACACCCTTACCTTTTACCCGGTCTCACAGGATATGCTTTCAGGATTACCCCATTCAGTAGATATCTGCCATATGCAGACTATATTGTGTTGAGGTATGATCCATGTGTACCTAGTTTCTTCAGGAATTTTATCTTGAAAAGATGCTGAGTTCTTCTGCATGTATTGAGATTTTTATCCTTGACTTTATATGCTATATTATATTTATGGACTTGCATATCTTGAAACATTCTAATATCACTGGAACAAAATCAACTTGTTCATGGTTTATAATCTTTTTAATGCACTGTTGAATTTGATCTTCAAGTATTTTTGAGGACTTTGTGTCTGTGTTTATCAGGATATTGGTTTGTACGCTTTTTTTGAGGTAGACATTGATTGCTATTTCATCTCTAATTTATTTTGGGGGGGTCATTTCTCTTTTTTATTTGGTTTAGCTAAAGGTTTGTCAATTTTGTTTATGTTTTCAAAGAACCAATCTTAGTTTCATTAATCCTTTGCCTTGTTCTTTGAGTCTCTAATTCATTTATTTCTATTCTGATATTTATTATTTATTTCCTTTAATAATTTTGGCTCTAATTTGTTCTTGTTTTTCTGAGACCTTAAAAATGCATGATTAGATTATATATTTGAATTCCCTGTCCCCTTCCCCCCTCTCTTTAATTTGTACCAGGAATTGAACTCTCAGGCACTTAGCCAAAGAGCCATATCCCCAGCCCATTTTATTTTTTATTTTGAGACAGGGTCTTGCTAAGTTGCCTAGGGCTGCACTAAGTTGCTGAGGTGGCTTTGAACTTGCAATCCTCCTGCCTCAGCATCCAGAGCCATGATTTTTTAATGTAGGTACTCATTGCTATAAATTTCCCTCTTACTACTGCTTTTGCTGTCCAACACAGATTGTAATATGTTGTGTTTCCATTTTCATTTGAGAAATTTTTAAGTTTCCCCTCTGACTTGTTCAATGAACCACTGTTTCTCAATTGCATGTTGTTCAATCTCCATGTATTTGTGTAATTCCTGCTGTTTCACTTGCTACTGATTTTCAGTTTCATTCCAATGTGATCAGATAAGATGCAATAAATTATTTAAGATTTTTTTAAAAAATTTTTTAAGACTTCCTTTGGCCTAATATGTGGTCTATTTTAGAAAAAGTTCCATGTTCTGATGGAAAGAATCTGTATTCTGCAGCATTTAGATGGAATATTTTGTAGAATCTTATACAAGCTTTTTCATCTGATCTCTACAAAAGCCCTCTAATCTAAGTAGTATTATTATAATCACTGTTAGGATTTAAATATGAGGTGACCTCACAAAGCTCATGTATGAGGGAAGGTAGGAATGTTCAGGGGTGAAATGGTTGAACTGTGAGTGAGATTATAATAATCTAATGACTGGATTAATCCACTGATCTGGATTAACTGTTTGGTAGCCAGGCAGGCGCAAGTGTGGCTGGAGGAACACTGGAGGAGTGACTTTGAAGTTTGTTTGGACTCTAGTGAGCAGAGTTCCCTTTCTGCTTCCTGATTGCCATGTCCTGAGCTGCTTTCCTCACCCTTCCTCCATGATGGTCTGTCTCACCTTGGGCCCAGAGTAGGTTATGGATTAAACCTCTGAAACTGTAAGCCAAAATAAACTTTTCCTCTTTAAGTTGCTCCTGTCAGGTATTCTCATGAAAACAATGCAAAGCTGACTAATGTAAAATGAGTTTTTTAAAAAGCTTTACAAGTTCCCCTGCTAAATGAAGAAAATGTAAAAACATCCGGAGACAGTAAATACAGATTGATTCATTTAAAAGAAGTTTATGTGTGGCAATAGCCAATGAAAAATAGAGATGGGCAAACAGTTGGAACAAAATAAAGTTTTGAGAGACAGAGTAAGTTGTTTGGAGAGAATGAAAGGTGTCATACTTACCAGTTTGATTTTTGAATCAGACCAGGCTTGACTCTCATCTGTACCACTTACCAGTTACATATGGTTGTAAAATAAGGGTGTAAAATAAGAATAATGCTGCTACCTCGCAATGAAGATTAAATAAGAAGAATACTTAGTGGAAGCAAACTAGCACATGCTCAATAGCTTTCAGTCATTAGCCATAATTCTATAAGCAAAAGGTCATCACTAAAGGTGTTGGAGCTGCTGAGATAGCAGTCTTCAACAGATTCCTCTGGTGTCATAATAATAAGTTTTAAAAAAGTATAAATTGAATGATTAAACATGGATGAAGAATTAAATTACCTTTATTGATAGAATTCACATTTTTAAGGGCATGCAATGGCATGGTACATAATGGAATGGAATGAAATGGAAAAAGAACAGAAAGGAAGTATCTGCAAGTCTTAGGCAATGTCTGAATAAATAAAATGTTCTGGGTCTCAAATGTAAATGATCACAGATTTTTATAAATGAACTTTCATCTATGCTCACCAAATGTTTTGATTTCATCTGTAACATTCTTGCCAAGTAGTTATAGAACATATATTGAACAAACTCTCCTTACAGAAATAAGCTCTTAAAATAGATCTTTATAATTTGAGGCAGTTTTAACTATTTAAAAGCAAGCCAGCCCTTCATTATGATAATCTGAAAATCTCATGTCTACCTTGCGTCCCTAATATTACTCTCTGAATCAGTGTAATTTAATCCTTTTTTCCTCAAAGTCCTTTTAATAACTTAGTGCCTCCCCAGTAATAAATGTTCTTAAAAGTCTCTTAGCTCATTTAATTATTTGTATAATGAGAATTTTAATATTCTCAAACTCCTTGCTATTTTTCTCTTAATAATCCTGGGTCCATTATTTGCTTTTAAAGAGTGGAGCTCAGTATGTGACCTCATTGCCTGAAGAGTGTTCACAGAGGAATGTGGTATGAACACTTAGGTACATACAATGCTGTAACAGAGGTGTGTTCAAAGTGCTAAAAACAGAGAAGCATCACCTCTGGGGAAAGAAGAGTGACTTAGTAAAGACAGAAGTCTTCACCACAGAGTAACATCTGCTCTTGGGCGATTAGAAACTTCGAGTTAGAAGAGCATGACACCAGCCCAGTTATTTCATACAGAGTTTAAAGAAAAACTTCAGTATGCTAGGGAAAAGCTTAATTGAAAGGACATGAATAAGAGTTACAATTCTTGAAGAAAAACAAAGGTGTTAAACAAAGATGGAAAGCAGACAAGAGCATATTTTTGCTAGTTATACTAACACTTAGAAAAACAGCATTTCCATTACATGAAATGTTTTATTACTATTGTTCTAAAGGTCACTAAAATCACTAATTCACTTTGTTTCTTATTTGATTTTGCTATCAAGCTGTTTTACCCAGCCCAACTTTAGGCACTTAATTCATTAGATCCACATATAAATCATCAGGAAACCATAATACAATTTTTTTTCTGACATGGTTCTGTCACATACTCTTCTTAACCCTTCAATTTCCCATGTCTTCAGCTTTGTTCAGCCCATTATATTATAGGTAATTTTAGTACGATGACTAGAATACAACTTTTGATATACTAGCTATTATTTCACAAATCACATATCAAAATATACCATAAATTTAATATAAATTTTAAAACTATAGAAATTTTAAAGGAAAATATAGGAGAAAAAATCTTTGTGACCTTAAGTTAATCAATTGTTTCTCAAATACAATACCAAAAATATAGTCCTTCAAGAAAAAAAAAATGGACCTCATCAAAACTAAGAATTTTGCTTCTAAAAAAGCAAATATATAAGCCACATATTAGGAGAAAACAATTGCAAACCATATAATCTGATAAAGGATTAGTATCAATAATACACAAAGAAATTTTAAAACAAAATAATTTAAAAAGCATACAATAAAAAATGTAGATAGATTTTATAAAATACTTCAAAGGAACATATGACATATCATCACCTGAAAAGTTGATCAACATCATTAATCCTAGGGAAATTCAAAATAAAACCACATAAGATGCCACTGTGTATGTACAGAATAGCTAAAACTAAAGAGTGGCCATTCAGGTGTCTTTGAGGATGTAGAAAAGCTAGAATATTCATGCATTATCATTGACAATAAAAAATAGAATAACCGCTTTGAAAAATAGTTCGGTAATCTCTTTAAAATTTTAATTATTAGGTATCTATCCCCCCTAAAAGAAGTTCTGTATGCATACAAATATATATGTACACATATACATATATGTGTGTGTGTGTATATGTAAACATTTATACGCGCACACACACATATATAGCAGTTTTATTTAATAAAATTTGTTTTTTATTACCCCAAACTGGACATCCAGAATGAACAACCAAACTATTATATCCCCATGATGGAATACTATTATTTAAAGAAATGATCTCTTCCTAGACACAATACATGCATAAATATCAAAATTGTCATGCTAATTGAAAATGCCAGACCAAAAAAAAAGAATAAACATTTCTAATTTCATTTAAATAAAATTCCAGAAAAAGCAAATTAATCTATAAGCAGCAGAAAACAGATGAGTGATTTCCTTGGGATGAAAAACAACAGGAAGGGGCAGGTGGGAGGAATTGTAAAACAGAGTAATTTAAAGGCTTATGAATATGTTTATTATTATGATTGTTATGAAGACTACATGGGTATAAACATAGTTCAGAATGATCAAATTATATGCAATAACTATATGGAATTGAGTGTGAATTATGTCACAGCAAAGATGCTTTTAAAAAGAATAAGTTGATCATCCCTTTATCCTCATGAAATCAAACCTTTCCCCATTTTCTCCCCTTACTTTGCTCCAGCTTCCAAATACAAGAGAAAACATTTGACCTTTGATTTTCTGAGTCTGGTTTACTTCACTTACCATGATATTCTCCAATTCCATCTGTTTTTCAGGAAATGCCATAACTTCACTCTTCATTTTGTCTGATAGGGAGGAGGGAGAGGAAAGGGGAGAAAATGTAGATTGAATTTGAAAAAAATGATGCTATGTACATGCCTAAATATACCACAATGAATTCCACCTTTATGTATACCTATAAAGCACCAATTTAATTAATTAATTAGTTAATTATTTAATTAAAAGAAAGACCAGTAGATTTAGAGAAGGGGTATGGGGAGAAAGAAAAGATACTGGGTACTGAAACAAAGCTAATTAAATTTCATGCATGTATGATTATATCAAATAAATCCAACCACTATATATATGTGTGTGTGTATAAGTATATATATAATGCAAAATATGCATATATATATTGCATTAACAAAAGCTTTAAAAAAACAGCATACTACAAGGACACAGCCACATCAATGTTTATAGCAGCATAATTCACAATAGCTAAACAGTGGAACCAACCTAGATTCCCTACAGTAGATGAATGGATTAAAAATGTGGCATACATACACAATAGAATATTACTCATCAATAACAGAGAATAAAATCATGGCATTTTCAGGTAAATGGATGGAGTTAGAAAAGATAATGCTAAGTGAAGTTAGCCAATCCCAAAAAACTAAATGTCAAATGTTTTCTTTGATATAAGGAGGCTGATTCATAGAGGGAAAGGGAACAGGAGCATGGGAGGAATAGATGAACTCTCCATAGGGAAGAGGGGTTGGAGGGGAAGGGAGGGGGCATGGGGTGATTAATGATGGTGGAATGTGATGATCATTACTATACAAAGTACAGGTATGAAGACACAAATTGGTGTGAATATACTGTGTATACAACCAGAGATATGAAAAATTGTGCTGTATATATGTAATAAGAATTTTAATGCATTCAGCTGTCATATATAAATAATAAAAAAAGAATACATTGGATGATTCTATCAGTTTGCATATAACGTTCAACAATTTCCTGGATAACTGCTGTCTTCCATCTCTAGACTTTATCTCTATGTAAGTCATGGTACTTACTAATAAAAAACAAATTTTATATTTCTCTGTCATTTCTAAAGAACCCAGAAGAAAAAGATCATAACATCTGAAAATGAAGATATCCATAGGAAGCCTGACTAATCAAAAGAAGTACAACACTGAAGTAACCCTGGAAAATCCATTATCAGAAATAACATAGTAACTCCACAGATGGAGTTTAAAGTGGTTATTATATTGTCTTGTAAATGTTTATTTTACATTTCTGTGTCCTCACTTAAACTTGGAGATCCTTTAAGAAAATAATTTGGGTGTCTTCCGACAATTTCTTAGCATAGCTCTTGGCACAAACCTCTGTTTGGTCAAGTCTGGTTGACAAAAAAAAAAAAAAAACTTCAATGAAAAATGAATAACATCCTCTATGCTAAAAACTGATGATGGAAGGACACTAAGAATTATCCATCAAAAAATAATTGAATGATGGTTGGAAGTAATACCAATAACCTCAGAAAATCTTACCTGCTCTTATTTGAAAAACTTTTGTGTTTAGTTCACTTTATACAAATTACCTCTAACTTTCTAGATCAATAAACATGATAGGCAGTATTGTCCTCCTTACAAAAATAAAGAAATCTTATCTTAACAGAGTTCAATTAATTGGCTGGGGTAATTTTTCAGTAAATGATGGACTTGGGGTTCCTGCTGGAGTCAGGATTTAAAGCCAGCCCTCCTGAGCACAATGACCATACCTTTTTATGACATCATACTGATACCTAACAGGTACATTCAAATTCACAGAAAATTATCATGATTTGAATTTGAAATCATAATAACATATGAATAGCATTCTTCCTTTTTTATAATTAATCTTGAATGGATGGAATTAAAAATATCTGTAGAAGAATATTAAAAAGTTTCATTCCATGAGGAAGTGCTAGGTGTATTTCTACTTATGATGGTGGAATGTGATGAGTAGCATATATGCTGTTCAAACAAGATGATATTACTGGCCACAAAAGCATCTTTTAAATTGGATGTATGTCCATATTACTCTTTTATATTTCACCTAGTTTCACTGCTTTTTTTTATGCTTCCAAGTAACTTTCTTAAAATTGAAAATAACACTAAGGGATTTCATCTTAAAATGAGCTAAAAAACATATCCTGGAGACTGTGAAGTCTGGTTCTGAGACATTTTGTAAGAGTGATGGAGAACTTAAATTCTTCAAACACTTATCAGAAGTTTTATTCATCTAAAGACAATATCTGATAAGTTGATGACCCTCCTTACTGAAAATGTCATCTTCTAGAAGATGAAGGAAATAATGGTTGAAACCACAAATGATGTGTTGGAGCAGATAATAAGAAAGAGGAATATAAATGATGTCATTTGGGAAGTGTATTATGAACCGCCTGGTCAAAAGAAGAGAACGATGTGCTCCTGATCCAGATCAATATCCAAGTTTGACATCTTTTAGAATATCCATTGAAGGTTGCTCTCTGAATTGATTCAATTGTGTAGTTCCGATTTACCTTCCTGCACACTGTCAGCATCTTTATCCAAAGCACACCCCAATGTTATTATCAAGAATAATTAGGAAATAGAAGTGGGAACAAAAACAAAATTTACTTTGGCTCTTGACATTTGAAATTGATGTGATGTAAAGGTTTATGATAAGAAATATTTACTTGGTAAATATAGCTAAGTATATGAAACACTAAAAAAGTTAATACTGACAAAGATTTTGGAGCCATGTGTATGGAAGCAATATCAACACTTTGACACTTTGATCTCTAAAAGCAGCAAGACAGTGATCAAAGCTGTTACCCAAGGAGGCAAAGGAATATAAATGTGGTCAGGAGAAGTCAAGGTTTTTTTCTGAAGTGGGAGTTATTATATTTGTATGCTAATTGGTAAGCATTTTCTAAGAATTCAATTATCTTGTAAGGCAGTCCCTCATTTTAAAATGAAATCCTTAATTGTTATGTTCAATTTTAAGAAATTTACTTGGAAGCATAAAAAAACAGTGAAACTAGGTGAAATATAAAAGAGTAATATGGACATACATCCAATTTAAAAGATGCTTCTGTGGCCAGTAATATCATCTTCTTTGAACAGCAAATATACTACTCAAAGCAGCTTTGTGGTCTTCTACAGAAATTCATTTTCTGGCAGAAGTTTGAAAGCATTTCTGGTATTTAAAAAAATCAATGAGTGATAAAAAGCAAGAAGGATGAGTGGTAAACTCTCATTTAAAAACCTATACACTCAACTGAATGCCTCTTTGCAACCTTTCAATGGAACAGGACTTTTGTAATTTGAGCAGGAATAGCCTGTGTTCCAAATTTCTTAGCCTCCATGACATAGAGGTCACAGATTTACTGAGAAAGAAGTTAGAGTCACTTACACATTATCCTAAGTTTAGATTTGGCCTGGATTTTTTGCTGAAATAATGAGAGACATGGCAATAAAGCGAAACTTCACTGCTTTTATCATTTTCTACTTGCAAAGGGAAAAAAATCATAAAATAAATTGTACTTAAGGAAACCACTGAAATCATCAAACTCTGTGTCCTCAAAATGATTAAGTTATTTTATCTCCCAACCAGCCCTGTTGAATTGCTTTATAGGTGACCTTGCTGCATTTCCTGAATAGCCATTCCTATCAGGCAGATATAAATATAAATAAATATGAATATAACATATGTGAATGACATTAGTATTCAGTTTGAATCTTGGGTACCTTTTTTGGATACTCCCCAAGTGCTCACTATGGTCAGTATTGTCCCAAAAGAATATTGAATCAATTTAGCATATATTTGTTGATCACTACTGTGAAAGGTTCAATGCACTCTTGCTGGAGGTGTACCTACCTTTAAAAATTGAAGAGATAGGATATAATTCCATAAGAGCTATAATAACAAACACTAAAACAGCTGATCTCACTCTAGTCAGAATGGCAGCTATTAAGAATGCAAACAACAATAAGTGTTGGTGCAGATGTGGGGAGAAAGGCACACTCATACACTGCTGGTGGAACTGCAAATTGGTTCAATCAATATAAAAAGCAGTATGGAGATTCCTTGGAAAACTTGGAATGGAATCACCATTTGACCCAGTTATTCAACAACTATGTTTATACCCAAAGGACGTAAAAAACAGCATACTATAGTGTCACAGCCACCTCAGTATTTATAGCAACACAATTCCCAATAATAGACTCTTTAGGCAAAAGAAGAAAAAAGATAATTCTCAACTAGAATAGCTGATTAATTGGCAATGCCCTTAAAAAACTACAAAACAATATTCTACTTTCTACTTCTATGGGTTTAACTTTTTAGATTCCACACCATTCAAAATTAAATTTTAAAATATAAAATAAAATAAATATATAGAACAAGGTAGACTGGCTCATCAAATACACCTTGAGGCTAATGAGCGAGTTTAGTAGGATTGTTTTAGCAACTATTTCCCTTTTTCTGTTTTCAGGAACATCTTCTGTTTCTATCTAATTGTCAATTCTCTCCAATTGCATCATACCGTATTCCAGTGAAGTCCCATCATCAACTGCAACTAACCTTTCTCAATCCCGCACCATGGATTACACAATAAATAGGATAAAGGTGAATCTCAATAATAGAAAAGCACACATTTATTCAACAGTTATTTATTAACCCCATATTCAAGGCATTATTCTAATTTTAGAGATACAACAGTTATTTATTAACCCCATATTCAAGGCATTATTCTAATTTTAGAGAGACATCAGTGGTCAAAAAAAAATACAGGTTTACACCATCAGTATAAATGACAGTGTAAAAGCTGAAAGAATGATCCTTTCCAGAGATGACAGAAAGACACAAACACACATACACATGCAGAGATAGATTTGCATGCACATATATTATGAATAACATTACATCTAATACTACATATTAACTATTATAACATTACACATTAAATATCACATATTGTCGCATATGTACATATAATGTATATTTGTACATGTGCATATCATGTTGTATATATTATATTAATTAAATATTATAAAATATAAAATATTATATATAACAGTTATGTAATATATGTATATATGTATATGTCATATGATATTAAATATAATGGAACAAATCAGGACAAGGAGATTAAAAATGGTGGTGAGAAGGATGTGGTAGATAGCAATAGTAAATAATAGAGTGAGAAATGACTCACTAAAAGGTACAATTTTAGAAAAAAAAAAATGAAAAGAATAAAGATAAATTACTTTCTTCCCCTTCCAGTGTCTTGAGAAGGAGGAGGAAAATACATTGCCTAATGATTATTAGCATACTTGCATTATTTCACCCAGTCTATTTGAATCTTCTTGAATTCAGGATTATATTTTATACTGAAGATCTTCATAAAGAATATGGCCAGATAAACACTGGTTTCCTCATGCTACCAAACAGTATCATGAACATTGTCAGTAACAGAGGTGATAAAAGATCATCAAAGAAGACTACTACTGTAGAATGAAAGGGATAACTCATTCATTTATTTATTCATTTCCATATTCATTAAGCACTATTATTTGCCAGAAATAAATCAATCCTGGGGTCTTAAACTTAGCCTTAAAAAAATTGGATCTTGCAGTCCAGAAGGGTTTATTTATCTTAAATGAAGGAAACACACGGATGTAATCCATGTTCTCAACAGAGGTCAGTGGAGTCTTGTAATAACAAAACTTAGATTTAGAGAATAAGAGAAAGACAGGGAGACTAGGGGCAGCTGTCTATTTCATGCTAAAGTACAATACCCTTCACTCAGAAAAGATGTAAGGATATTTAACAAAAGATAACCAAAGAGTAGTTACATACTGAACAAGTAGAAAAGAGTGGTGGAATACAGACTTGAGAAGAAGGTGAGTAGCAGGAGCAAGGTTACCAAGGCCCCTATGGATCATGTAAAGAATTTGGTCTTTCTATTGGAAAAAAAAAAAAGGTGGTGGGCGG
>NW_025999853.1:44902214-44961786 GCF_001458135.2 Marmota marmota marmota | reverse complement strand
ATTAAAAAAAAAAAAAAAAAAAAAAAAAAACAGCAGCAAGCAGCACAAAGTAAACCTAGAGCTGAGGGGGAGTAGATTGATACTGGCATATCCCCAGCTTCTAATAGTGTTCATTATCAAACTACCAATAGTTTGCAGTTCTCATTTTTAAGAATTGATTATTGTGTTAGGTCTTACATGAATAATTTTGACATGAGCTCATTACAAAATGAACTATATCTATCAATTTCTCTTCCCAGATCAGTTTCTAATAAATTAAAAAAAAAAAAAAACAGAACATCAGTAACCTTCCAAAACATCTGTGTTAATGAAGAGCTCATGGTTATTTCTTGGATACTTTTAAAAAAATTAGTGCATATTGAGTACTTCTGTTATTACATAAGCCTCAATGCATTATTAAATAGAAAATCTAATAAAACTAATAAATTATTTCTCATTTACCAAATCTACTTCCATAAAACTGAGTTGTATTGAATGGATTTGCTTTCATTTTATTAAACCCCATGTGAACTTAAAAATAAAACTCTCTTTAAAAAAAAATCTTTTCCTCCTACCTAAAACATTCAGATAAATGTCCTTAAACCAAGAGCTTAATGCTCTTTCAAAAATATAATTGAATAAAATAGCATTTTAAAATCACTTACTTTTCTAATTTTTTATATTAATTTTGGATGCAAATGATATTTATTTGGAGTGTTGAATGACTGACGATAGAAATGCTTTCTAGAAATCTCTGGGACTTCTTAAGCCTGAATAGCTAGTTATTGAGAAATATATACCTTAACCACAACTCTGACAGAACCAGATGATGGAAAGCAAACAACCTCCAGGTCACAATAAAGAGCCAACCTTCCCAGTAATTTTTCCATTGAGCTCAATTTAACATCATCTTATTACCTATCAAATGCCTCTGAACAAATGAACCTACTGACACTATTTGTTTCACAATTGGCCCATTTGATAAGAGAAAATTATTTCTTTGCTCAGTATTTGAGAGGATAATGGAATCTATAATAGCCCAAAGTACAGTACTCTATCTTATTTATAGAGAAATTCTAACATAAACATGTATATAGACTTACTGTAAAACACACAGAGTATTTATTTGTACTTAATATAACTACTCACTGTTCTTTCACCTTGTTTAGCTCTCATGCTATGTGAACAAAACAGTAGAAAAAAATCAAGTGCTTGAAAATACAGCAAAAACTTTGGATATTTATATAATATTCCCTCACAAAATACAAAGTGCATTCGAACAGGCTATCTCATTCATACTATAAATTGAGTAACCACAGGATCCAGGTTCCCAGTAATGGTACAAACTCTAAAAAGACCTGTGGAACAGGGAAAGACAAGCCTCCTCTGCTTAGAATTCCCATGAAGTGACCTGATTCTGTGTAACTACTCTAAATATCAAAAAGATACCCAGGTCTGGTTGCCTCTGAGGTGGCTTGATATAATGCCAAGATATACCCATCTATGAAGGTCACCTTAGAGGTCAGGCTCTCTTTTCTTCCAACAGGTGTACTGCACTAAGGAGAATTGCTTACACAATGAGGGATTTGCATAAATATTGAATCTGTCCAGAAATCTTTGGAGCCACTGACACATATATTCTTGCCTCACAGAAACATTTGCTACCATCTTCACTGAAAACTATTTTGTATCAAAATACTATTTAAAAACTTCTAACAGTAGTTATATTAGGAAGTTGTTCAATAAAGGGACATAAATGTAGAAACAGTATATGTAAATGCAGGGTTGGAATTCTAATCCCTCTGAGATATTTCTTCTTCCTTTACAAAGCCACGGTACCCATTTGTCACTACTGATATTGTCTTCTACGTGCCAAAAAAAAAAAATGCAAAGTTTAGTGAATGCTCAAATCCCAACCAATCACAATTAATTAAATGAATCTCTGTGAAGCAGTATGACTAAATGATATGGGAATTATGACATCCCAAGGCAAATACAATGATGGAAAGACTCTCTTCAAACCTAGTAAAAACTGTCATTTCATTTACATGATCCTATTTACAATGTGGAAACTCTAGAAGTAATTGTCAAGACCAATCACCTCAAACTTTCAGAAAACTTTGACAATATTCCAATGGTTTTATGACCATCCGAATAGCAAGCTACTCTTGCCTACTCAAGGATTATTTTATGACTTAACTAGATCTTGGCTGGAAGCCTCCCTCATCCCTATTCAATTATTACATTTTTTTAAAAAAATCTCCCTACATAAAAATTTTAATTGCAATTAGAACTCTTCTAAAGAATTTTATATCTATTTTATCATCAAATCCCCATGTCAACCTTAGTTACCCCCCAAAATATATAATGCCTCTATAAGCATGACTACATTAAGATACAGATGAATTTGGCCAAAGATCCTAGTGTTGACAAAGGTCATTTTTTATGCAGTATATATCCTTTTCATGCATACTGTTGTTCTTCTTCCTCTTCCACGTGCCTTTCCTAGATTTCATTAATAGAATTAAGCAATTATATCACAAAAAATATCATCCAGAAGAAGCTGACCTCTGAAGAACATTGGAACGCACAGCGGCTCAGTCAGTTCAGAGGTACATTCTGTAAGGGTGGGTTGATTTCTTTAGAATATGGAATATGCATTAAATAAAACATAAGTGTATAGTACCACTTCCCCAACAGGAAGAAACCCTTGGACCAGGAACCAAAGAATAGAAGCAGAATTGGTTATTACCCTCAATGGGCAACTAAGAGACTTCAGGTTTAGCATTCCCCACAATTCTGTGCTATGGAGAGTTCAAAAGCCTGGTTTCCAAGGTGGTCAGGGAACTCAATAAGGGTGCCCTTAAACAGTTAGTCAGAGATACTTTTTTTTTATCTGCCTGTATCCAGGAATTAACATGTCTTTTGGGAGACCATTTGCTCAAATTATCACGAGGAAATAATACCACTATTATACAGTGAAGGGAATAAATAATATGATCCACTTGAGAGCTTCTCAGTACTCTCTTACTCCACTGTAAATATGTATGCAGCAACTCTGACCTAAAAAGAGCATGAAGCTCCTTTTAGGAAGTCCCTGAAACTTCTCTCACCCATCAAAATAGTAACTGAGAAAAATACCACATCCTGGCAGGCTTCCAGCTTTGATTGGTGCCTAGAGGAAAAGAAAGCTCTTCAGCAGATTCAGCCCATGCTGCCTACTGACATGCTTTTTGCGTAACATAGCCAGCATCTTGTATAGCGCTAATGGTAGCCACAGTAGATGAGGATGCTATGGGGTTTCTGACAAGTCTGAAGAGGAAAGTGTCATTATATAAGCTGGAGGATTTGGGAGGAATCTCATTACTTCCACCCCAAGGAACCATTCTGTTTATAAAAGTTTCCATTAGGACATTAACTTCAAGAAATATAGTTTTAATTTTGCATTTGTTCTAATGAGTTATACATGACAGTACAATGTATTTTGACACATCACACATAAATGGAGTATAACTTCCCATTTTTCTGGTTGTACATGATGTATAGTTACACAGGTCATGTAATCATATATGCATATAAGGTAATAATGTCCAAATCATTCTACTATTATTCCTACCCGCACACCCCCTCCTCTCCCTTCACCCCCCTCAGTCTAATCCAAAGTACCTCTATTCTTCCTTACCCTCCCTATTTGTGAATTAGCATCCTCACATCAAAGAAAACATTCAGCCTTTGGATCTTTGGGATAGGCTCATTTTGCTTATCATAATATTCTCCAGTTCATCCATTTACTGGCAATTTCCATATTTCATTCTTCTTTAAGGCTCAGTAATATTGCATTGTGTATATATACCACATTTCTTCATCCATTTAACTGTTGAAGAGCATATAGGTCGGTTCCATAGTTTAGCTATTGTGAATTGAGCTGCTATAAATATTGATGTGGCTGTGTCACTGTAGTATGCAGATTTTAAGTCCTTTGGGTTTAAACCTAGGAGTGGAATAATTGGGTCAAATGGTGGTTCTATTCTAAGTGTTCTGCGGAATCTCCATACTGCTTTCCATAGTGGCTGCACCAATTTGCATTTCTACCAGCAATGTATGAGTGTACTTTTTCCCATCATCCTCACCAACATTTATTATTGCTTGTATTCTTGATAATTGCCATCCTGACTGGAGTGAGATGGAATCTCAGTGTAGTTTTGATTTGCTGGAGATGTTAAACATTTTTTCATATATTTATTGATCAATTGCATTTCTTCCTCTGTAAAGTATCTGTTCAGTTCCTTAGCCCATTTACTGATTGGATTATATGTAATTTTGGTTTTAAGTTTTTTGAATTCTTTATATATCCTGGAGATTAATGCTCTGAGGTACACGTAGAAAAGATTTTCTCCCATTCTGTAGGTTATCTCTTCATATTATTGATTGTTTCCTTTACTGAGAAGTTTTTAGTTTGATTCCATCCCATTTATTGATTCTTTTTTTTCCACATGAGGCCTAGAATTTTCCCTTTTTTTTCATTGTACAGAATTGCTGCACAACTTTTCATGTCTCTGATTGTATAAGATGTAGCGTCGCACCATATGTGCAGTTAGACATGTACCTAGGATAATTAATTTAATCTCAATCCACCATCTTTCCTGCCCCCATACCTCCTTCTCACCCCTCTCTCCCCTTTGCCCAAAGTTCCTACATTTTTCCCATTCCCCCCTCCATTATGGATCAGCATCCACTTATCAGAGAGAACATCCGGCCTTTGGTTTTTTTAGGGATTTGCTTCATTTGCTTAGCATGATATTCTCCAACTCCATCCATTTACCAGCAAATGCCATGATTTTATTCTCTTTTAATGCTGAATAATATTCAATTTTATATATATTCCCAGTTTTTTTATCCATCTAGGTTGGTTCCATAGTTTAGCTATTGTGAATTGAGCTGCCATTTATTGATTCTTGATTTTACTTCTTGAGCTTTAGAAGTCTTGTTAAGGAAGTCAGTTCCTAAGCCAACACAATAAAGATTTGGTCCTCCTTTTTCTTCTATTAAGTGCAGGATCTCTGTACTAGTGCCTAAGTCTTTGATTGACTTTAAGTTACGTTTTGTGCAGGGTGAGAGACAAGGGTTTAATTTCATTTTGTTACATATGGATTTCCAGTTTTCCCAACACCATTTGTTGAAGAGGCTATCTATCTTTTCTGCAGTGTATGTTTTTGGAACCTTTGTCTAATCTCTAGAAATATTAAGTGCTTAGTGATGAGACAAGTGATTATGTGACCAGAAATAAACAGTAGAAGCTGGGCATTGAAATATCATGTCATATTGAATCATAAAGGTGGGTGAGCTCTGCAACAGTTCATTCCCCAGGGGAAAGTGAACACTTAGAATCAGGCCCATGGAAGTACAGAAACTACAAATAAATCACATGAACAAGCAGCCCAGATTTTTAAGTCACTTACCTACAATGCAATGGCTCCTGTTTTTTAACTCAGACACTGGGCCTTGTGGGAGATTTCCTATATTCACCCGATAAAGGAGAAATAACTACTTGATTAACCAATTAATTAATCCTGAACCTGGTTGCACCACAATATGTGGTCATTGCTGTACACGCACTGTGGTCACCCTCAAACCCCATCAGAAGTGGACCTAAAACACAGTGCTGAAGGAAATCCCCAGTGGGCAGAGCTTCAAGAAGCATACTTGATCCTTCCATTTGTTTGGAAGACGTGTCCTACAATAGGATACATCCTGGGTGGCAGGGATAGGACTAGCGGGTAGCTAAAAGATCTGAAAGACCAAGACAGAGGAAATCTACAATAAAAAAAAAATCTGCAGAAATTTGTAGTCAGAAATGTGAGAGAGAGCCCAAATTGTGAGGATCTTTGTGTATTATGGCAATATCCCCAGAGACTAAGGAACACAGAGGAGGCACTGAAAAATCAGGTGATGACAGCCACCCTCTATCCTCAGTCACTCCCACACTAGTGCAATGAATGAGCCCAGGAACAGTATTCCTTGCAAAGAAGGAGGCTATGAATGAGATCCTCTGCACTGGCTCCCTCCATTAAGCTGACCTAGCTAAGGTCATGATGAGAAGTCCAAACTTCCCTCAGTAATAGCTGGTAACAAGCCTTCAACATGCTGTCATTCCTCAAAAGGACTATTCAACCTCTTGGGAGTGAGACTATTATATGCATTCCTTCAACACAGAAGAAGTCATCAATACTGCTTTATTAACACTAACACCTACTGTGGATATATATTTGTCTTCTAGGCCCACAGTTCGTATGGCACCAGTACCACAACTTAGAGGATGCCTGATTTATTGGCATAATAGCTTACATGACATGTCCTTGGAGTTATCCCACTAAGACAGACAATATGCCAGTCAATATTCTAGCCAATGGTGAGAGAAATCTAAAATCAGTAATGGAGAAGAAAGATGAATTTTATTATCTATAACCCACTGCGCAGTAAGGACTGTTCTTCCTGTAAATATCTCTATTCAGACCTTAAAGAGCATATGGTTGGCCACTAAATGAAAGGGATGCCATGATATTTAGAATTCAAAAAAGGACACAAGGACCACTTCAGATCCTATTAAGCCCACCTCTGTCTGAAAAGCTGTGTGGCGACCAGTTTTGTGCAGGCTTCCTTCTGGTGTGTAACCTTCAGGGACTCACCTCGGTCTTGTGCTCCGTACCCATCTTTCCAGGTCTTCTCTGATGACCTAGCACAGGATGCCCAGGGCAACTCAGTCAGCACACACATATTCAATCCTTAAACTATCAAAAGGTTAATGCCTGCAGGGTCACTCTTGGTAACTGGAACAGGTGAATTTTTTGTCTTCCTTTCATCCCCTGGCAGATATTTTGAAGACACCTTTCTATGGTTCTTCACAATGGGCTGTGGGCACCCGTCACCCATCAGGGTGGATGACTCAGTAAGGCATTCTTCTGTTTTATCTCTACTTTTTAAATGCAGGCCCTCCATCTCTTTCCCTCCATTCCCTGGGATCACTGTGCAAATAAACTAGGAGCAAATGAGTTTTTTATCTTAAGCATTGGTTTTAGGGGATCCAGTCTAAGAAGATAAATTTGTGTCCTGTATAGAGTTAAGTAAGCCTTCTTTCATTTAGGCTTCCTTCTGGAAGGATTTCTTTACACTTTGCTATTGTGTAAGCAATTTTTATATTACACTAACATTTATACATTCGTACTGATTATAAATTATACAGGATCCTCTTAGCCATATACATACAATAGAAAGATACATAGAAGAGAAAAGAGAGTATATCTATAACA
This sequence comes from Marmota marmota marmota, assembly GCF_001458135.2. Classification (NCBI taxonomy): domain Eukaryota; kingdom Metazoa; phylum Chordata; class Mammalia; order Rodentia; family Sciuridae; genus Marmota; species Marmota marmota. Next base: position 44,954,500 of record NW_025999853.1, on the reverse strand, counting down.
TTACTAAGATAACTCCAGTTACCATTCCTTTGAGGAATTTTAGTAATACAAACACATAAACACACAAACCTAAAATACATGTTTAACCAAAAAAGAAAATGATCCATACTAAAGCTATCCTTTTAGAATATGAGTTTTATAAAAGTGATCGACAAAATTATGAAATTTTTACAGGAAACCTATTTCCATATCAAAAACTATATACTTGTTACTTTAATAATGTAGCACATTCAATTAGGCTATGCCAGCATTTGTTTAATCAGTTACCTAGTAATAATGAAATTGTTTCCAATTTAACTTGTAAACAAGGCCTCAAAATGTTTCCTAAATTATGCACTTGTTTGATTTGTCTGATAATTTTCTTAGACTACAGGACCAAAATGGAATTTCAGACCAAAGGAAATAAAACTTTTAAAACCTTGGATATATGTAGAAACATGCACGCCAAGAAATACTATCCCTGTTGTGTGGCTATCAACAGTGTAAAACAAGAATGAAAGAATTTCATTCATGAATATCTTCTTATGGAAATCTCTGTCTCCCTCTCTCCATACCCTCTTCTCTCTCCTGACCCTATATCTCTCTCTTTCACTGTAAAGCTGGTCTACTCAGGACTACTTTAGTAATAGATGAAGGCCACTAAGCTGCTTTATGAGGTTCTTGTCTTTTAAAATATTTTTAATGAACTTGATGAATTTGGGTTCTGGCACTGTGAGTAAAGGATAAAACTGAGCTGATTGTTTTACATGAGAAGAAATAAAAATCTATGAGACAGTGAGCAGGAGAGGAGAAGAGAAAAGTGGGTAAGGGGGAAAAGGAAAGGAGAAAGAGGATATCTACATGGGTAGAAGGGAAAGAGGGGAGGAGGAGGAGACAGTACTGACATTAAGGAAAAAATGGTAAGCTTAAGAGGAAAAAGAAGTGTTTAAAAACTAAACTAGGATTGGTACAGGTGATGACATTTTGAAGAGTAAATAAATAGGAGCTTTAAAATAGTGTTAAGATGTGTAGTATGAGCAGAATTCAGCGGCACATGCCTGTGGTCCCAGCAACTCCAGAGGCTGAGCAGGAGCATCACAAGTTCAAAGCCAGCCTCAGCAAGTTAGTGCAGCCCTAAGCAACTTAGAAAGACCCTGCCTCAAAATAAAAAATAAAAAGGGCTGGAGATATGGCTCAGTGGTAAGAGCCTTTGGGTTCAAACCCACCCTAACCCCCAATAGGATATGCAGTATAAATACCTGAAAAACCACTAGTTATATCTTTTATCTTTTCAAGTTGTAAAAGAGGAAAAATAATTTTCTCTCTACCCTTTGGGTTCTTAGCTGGAATGTGGAATGGACTCTGTATATATATATATATATATATATATATATATATATATATATATATATATATATATTAACAGGAGAAAGATAAACAAGTTTATTAACATATTTTACATACTAGTTATATATTCCTTACCCAAATATGTGGGGCCCAAAATATTTCAGATTTTGAAATATTCATGTAGACTTTTGAGCACTACAAAAATCCAAGTTCTGAAATGCTCAAAAATTTAAAACTTGATGACTAAAAAGTTTCAGATTTCAGATTTTCTAATTAGGTATGCTCAACCTATATGCATAAGAGATTCCTAGGGAATGAGCTATTCTCAAAGAGGTAGTTTGAGATTCAGTCTTATGAAGAATCTTTAGCAAAAAAACAGTACGATTTTACAAACTTGACAAGATAAAGGAAAAAGATTTTGAGTCTCCAGGTGTGGCTAATTTGGGGAAGGCAAATAAAGAGTAGATAAAGGCTGTTTAGTAAAATTTTTGTAGATTTTGCTTCAGTGGTGCCCAGGCTAATGCTGACTTAGAATTATCTCCTGTAAACAGCATTTTTTCTTGCTGGTGAGGAGGGCAAGGGGGACACGATAACTTTATACAGGTATGCCTTGCTTTTAGGCAAATAGGGACATTTGCAAAGTTTTCTGCATGCAGTCACCCCTTATCCACCGCCCCCCTCTATCCCCTGTCTCCAGCTCAGAACAATCCTTTCATCAAAATGGAAAATTTTGGTATGGCATATTTTTTCCCTACATACTCATGCCACTATTCAAATGGAAGAGGAAGAAATTTGTGGTAGTGACAAATCTGGACTCTTTCATCAGTTTGGCAGGGACTCCAGTGTCTTATCAATGTTTCTAACATGTTGAAATAGCCAATATAGGCAGCTCTGGACCAGTGAGGAACACCCAACATGTGGTTAGAAGATTAAATCCAAATTCTGGTATAACCTTCTGAGTGATGATAAGAGTTGTTTCACTCTCTTCACTAGTAAATTTAGAAAGAACATTATCAAACATTCTGGGTTGCTGCGATGATTAAGTAAATAATATTTGAAGGAAAAAAAAGATTTACACAGTGTCTTGCCACATAACAAGCAATCTAGAAGTGTACTTCTGAATCCAAAAATGTGTGCTGAATTTTCACAAATGTAATAAAAATTACCATCAAAAATAAAACAGGTAAACCAATGGGAACTAGATATAATGAGGCAAAGGGTTTTTATACCTGAATAAAATAGGAATTGCCCATATAATTTGTCTCTAGTTTTACTACATCTCCTATTTACAAAAATCACATATTTCTATGTAAAATAATGCATAACTTAAGGCATATTTGAAAGCCCTTACAAAAGAAATATAATTATTTCTTTTAGTGATTACCTTCTTCCCCTCGGCTATTTGAAAAAGGTCTATTTCAATAAATATTGACTGAAGATTGGTTATATTGCAAATATTCATGATTGCATAAATATATTTAAATATTAAATTATTTATAAAAGCATAGGAAGAATTTTCCACTTTTTTCAATATCTACATATTTGTTACTTCCATCAGAGAGTGAATAATTTACTTTTAACTTTAATATTAATGTAATAATAATTTAATATTGCATTTGATTGACATAGAAATATACTGAATCACAAAACTGTTAACTTACTAAATCTATTTCTTCAGAAGATATTGACTGTGAAAGCTCTAATAATGTAATGTAAAAATATGTGCTTAGAGTGTTTTTAAAATATGAATTATTGATCCAACTAACAGCTCCAAAGGAGCTATTAATGTCCATCATTAAAACTATTTAATGACTTTTTAAAGTAATAATCATTCACCTAATTGACCATAACAATTTCTTTGGTAGAGTTATAGTATGTCATCTAATATCCAGGTAAAGATATTTTTAAAACAAAGACTATTACTTCATTATACTGTTACACAAAGGTGGGATGGAAGGCAAATACAACAGCTCAGTCTTGCTCTGAGGATTTGTTTTCAACAGTAGCAATCAAGATGTCACAACAGGAATGAAGTACCAGTCAAGATGGATTGGAAGGTTGAGTGTGAGCTGTATAGTGTCTTCAGGAACAGAAAGCCATTTTCCTTACTTCCTTTCCTCTTCATTTTTTTTCTTGCTATTTTCTCTCTCTCCCTCTTTTCCTTGTCTCCTTGCTTTGTTCTCTCTTTTTAAAGCTATTAACAATTATACAATGTTCTCCAAGTAATAGGCTTGACCATGTGTTTGTTTTTGGACATGTGGGTTCAGAATTCTTTCCTTCATATCCTGGTGGACTAGAGGGAAATGGTAATGGAAAGTTACCCACATATGTTAAAGGACGTGATGATGATTTGTATGTACAGTAAGATCACAGAAAGATGTCTTCCAATTTAGATGAGTTGAGTCCAGACGGATCTCTAGAATCAGGGATGATATGGAACCTGAGTTTTTATGGAAAGTAATCTGCAGCTATCTAGGACCATAACAAGGAATCCATATTTGACTAAGCCCAACCTTTAACCATGAAATGGGTTAAAACATGATTCTTATTATCAATATCTTCACTGAGAACTCTATCACATTTAACCTGTAAAATGTTGTTTCAACAGTATACCACAAATGCAAAAAAGAAAAAAGAAAAGAAAGAAAGAAAATTGGTGCTCTGAGATGGATAACTGAGCAGACTGTTAGGTCTTGCTCTCTTGTTGACAATGCTACAAAATACTGTTCTTGTCATTGCCCTTCTGGAGTTTAGACAAGAAAGGCTAGTGAATTTTCACTGAGATGATACCTGTGTTGTCCATTGTTTCTGATCCTGGTACTTCTACGGTTGCATCAGAGTTACTCCAGAAGTAGAAACTAGCTCAAAATGTTTTTGCTCCATCTCACAATAATTCACCTACTTGACCATAACAATTTCTTTGGTAGAGTTATAGTATGTCATCTAATGTCTAGGTGAAGATATTTTTAAAAGATATTTTCCTTTTATAACTAACCAGCAAGAATAGGGTGGTGAATTCAGTTACTGAATAAATAATGGCAGAAAAACCTAAAATGGTAGTTTCTGTTGTAAAATCAATTGATAGTCTATGAGAGAGAGAGAGAGAAAAAAAAAACCACCTATAAAATTATCAGAGAGCAAAGGGATTATAGAGACAATACCACTCCATTATGGTTTGCTGAAGTGCATCCCTACATCAAGCTAGACTGAAAATCAGACTGTCATGAATAGAAATACTAAGTTTTCTAGAGCAAACAGTAGCATGGTGTAACAATCTAGAAATTTACAATATCAAATCTCTATCTTTGGTCTATGCACATTTATTTGTATGTTTAGAATTTGAGACTCCCCTAATAGAAATACTGTGCTTACCAGAGTTTTCAGTAATACAGCAAGAAAACAAAACTGAGGCATGCAATCATTATATTTCATTTTACTGTGGCTAGCATATGAAATGTGTTCATGTGCACACACCTGTGCTCTTGGGAAGTGTGTACACTGTGCACCAGGTAAGAATAAAGAAATGACAAAATGTGGATCTTCACAGTTAAATTCTACTAAGCTGCTTTCCGTTCCAATTAGGGAAGTTAGGCTCTGTCTTAGATATGATGGAAAACAATCAAGAGTATATATAAAAGAGCAAAGATATTTTCTGAAAAATTTCCTCTGACATCTGAATGAAGGCTAGATGCATTGAAAAGGGAACTGAATAAAACTAAGCACATCAGTCAGGAAGGTTTAGATACTGCAATAATTTGGATCAAGAAATAACCTGTGCTTTGGTTAAGCTTTGCCATTAGCATGAAGAGGAAGTGATGGGTTAAATCAATATTTGATAGGCCGAATCGTGTTTGGGGATTACTTATTGTGGGTGTGAATAAGAGGAAGGAATCCAGTGAATTTTTCATTTCAGAATTGTGCAAGCAAGTGAGAAAGGTAGACATTTTCAGAGACAAGGAAAACAAAGAGGAAATTTTTTTTATTATTTATTCGTTTATTTTTTAACTTGAAGAAGGATGACAGGAGAGATCATGTGTTTGTTTTTGGACATGTGGGTTCTTCAATGACCACTGCCATCTATTTTATGATGTCCAATAGGCAATGAGAAATATAGACATGGCCTGGGGGGAGAGGTCTGAGTGAGGGATATTGGAAACATAAATTTGAGTCATAAAACTGGAAGTCATAAATAGGCATCATAAAATTTGAACTTAAGGCTGTGGAAGTGGCAAAGAAAATGTCAGAGAGAGTGGATAGGATGAGAGCAGGTGCAAGCTGAAGACTGAACCCTGGCTGCCCCCACATGCATGGGGCAAGTGGGGGAAGAATAGCTCTGAAAGAGTCTGAGGAATAAACTGTCAGAAAGAGAAGAGAAAGATGAGGAGATATTGAGATCATAGGATATAAGAGAGGAGAAGGTGTCAAACAGAAGTGATGTAAGTGGATAAATCAGAAAATTATCTAAAGAATGAAATTCATTTGTAATTGAGTGTAAACAGGTTCACAGAATGTTGGGCAAAAAATAAGTTGGGCTACAGAAGAGTGAATTGATAAAGAAATGCCAATTACCCATGGAGATATATAATTCAGACAGTAAAAACACATGTAGTATGAATGGAATTAGAAAATAAGCTCTGTAACCACAGGGACATGCATAATGAATGGATGCAAGAGGAATAAAAGATTGTTGATGCTTTTGCTTTAAAATGGCAGACACTTAATTCTGTATCTTGCTTAAAAAGCTGTTAGTAGGCTGTGCATGGTGATGTATACCTGTAATCCCAGTGACTCAGAGGCTGAAGCAGGAGGATAACAGGTTCAAGGCAAGTCTGGGCAACTTATTGAGTCTTGTTTCTAAATAAATAAATAAATAAATAAATAAATAAATAAATAAATAAAATGTCTGGGGATGTAGTTCCACGCTAGAGCACCCTGGGTTGAATATCCCCAGTACAAAAAAAAAGAGTGTCCAGTGATAGAATAAAGATTCAAAATGATATAAGACATAGCTAGGAGAAAGTAGGGCTTCTCCCCTCCACCCCCATGGTGTCTTGTAAGCAATCAACTGCATCAAGATAAAAAGCTGATATCTCCTTATCAGTCATTGGATGCCAGAATCTCATGGAAATGAACAATGAGCACAAACTTTGAACTTTTTACAGGAAGCACATGACAAGGAATGACAAACAAGACTTCCCTAAGAAGCAGGTGACCTGACCCACAGAGTAAAAGGTACTATTGTGCCTTGTGACAGGGGTTTGAAAGAGTTAACAAAATATGTAACTTTTCAGTCTCTCTAACGAAGATGATGTATGCCAGTATGCTATCAGGAAGCCCTTACAAAAGGAAGGTAAGAAGCCCAAGACCAAAGTACTGTAGATTCAGCTTCTTGTTTGTCCTTGTGTCCTGCAATGCAAACACCACATATTGCTCTGAAATAGCTTCCTAAGAAACATAAGGAAGAAGTTGCAGAATATGCTAAACCTTTTCCCAAAGAGAAAGATGGAAGTCAAAAAAAATAAAATAAAATCAGGAACAGTTTGTCAAGAGATGTAGCCTGTCCTCTCTGGGCTTCTACTTGAGTCCAGCCAAAAGTAAGAATTTTAAAGAGTAACAAATTAGTGACTGCAGAATACAGCAGTCACTAATATGGCATCATGTAAAAATGTGGATGTGTAACCGATGTGATTCTGCAATCTGTAATTGGGGTAAAAATGGGAGTTCATAACCCACTTGAATATAATGTATGAAATATGATATGTCAAGAGCTTTGTGATGTTTTGAACAACCAATAAAAAAAAATAAAAATAAAAAAAAAGAGTAACAAATAAATAAGATCAGATAGGAAGAGAAGGAGGAGGAAAAGATGGAGGAAGAGGAAGAAGGTGGGTTTCTAATATATGGATGGTACTATTATCCTGGGATAGTAAAAACAAACTTTTATGTTAAGAAAGCAGGAGAGAAGCCTGGTGTAGTGGCACATGCCTGTAATCCCAGTGATTCAGGGGGCTGAGGCTGGAGGATCGTGAGCTCAAAGCCAGCCTCAGCAAATGTGAGGCAATAAGCAACTCAGTGAGACCCTGTCTCTAAATAAAATACAAAATAGGGCAGGGATGTGGCTCAGTGGTCGAGTGCCCTGAGTTCAATTCCTGGTCTTCCTCCAACCCATCCTCCAAAATAAATAAATAAATAAATAAAGCAGGAGAGAAAAACAAGGAAGACTATAGAGATATATGGGAGTTTCTGCCAAATGGTCTCTATTAGGAGACAGAAAAATATTGTCATTAGAAGCTGAGGGTCTGAGGAACAATCATGTGGATTCAAATCCCAATCACATTCTTTGGGAGAGTTTCTTAGACACTTACAGTCTGTTTCCTTATTGGGAAAAATGGGGTGATATGCCATTAAATTACATAACACATATCAATGATAAAAAAGTACTACACAATAAATTGCTCAGTCCATATTAGAAGCTATTAGATTCTTCAAAGGAAAAAAAAAAATGAGACATTCACACTGGCACTGAGGAAGTTGGCTGTGTGACCCAATGTTCTGTTGGAATGGGAATGTGGGAGAGTTGGCTAAGCTCAAAATAGTGTCACGTGGCATTTAGAATTTAGCTGAATGAAACTGAGAGAACAGTACTGCTCTGATCTCAATATACCAGGTTTCAATACCCAATTATTTTGTAGCTGCCATCTGATTCTTTCCCTAAAACACCCTTGATTTTATACAGCTTACATGGCTCCCCATTAAAATCTATTCTTTCAAATCAATTGATACTTATTGAACATCTTCTACGCTGTAACCATTGCTATAGGCTGCAAGATACAGCACTGAACCAAAGTTTCCACCCTCATGGAATTTCAGTCAAACCAGAGTCACATAATGAGCAAGATGAATTAGTAGATAGCACGCTAAATTGTGGTAAACGCTACAGAGGAAATAAAGCATGGGAATAGGAGTAAGCAGGAATACAGAGTTAGATACTTAGATACTAAGGGGAGGTCTTCCTGAGAAAGTGGCATTGCATAAAGACCTAGACAGGTAAGGGATGGAGTCATGTGGATAACCGGGGAAGGGTATTCCAGGCAGACATTACAGCAGATACAAAACTCCTAAGATAAAGATACTCCTGCAGTGGCCTACAAATAATAGGGTTATAGTTTAGATATATGTGTGGGACAATGCAAGAAAGTTTTGAGGTGCAATGGTTGGGTTGGGAGAATCTTAACCTAATCAGTGTGTTAATCCACTGACAGTGATTAACTGGGTGGTAACTCTAGGCAGGTAGGGTGTGGCTGGAGGAGGTCACCGGGGTGTGCCTTTGGAACATTGTCCTTGGTAAGAGGAGAATGCTCTCTCTCTCTCTTGGCCTCCTGGTGGCTGTGTCCTGAGCCAATTTCCTCTGCCACACTCTTCTGCCATGAGGGTCCGCCTCACCTCAGGCCCGAAACAATAGAGTTAGCCATCTATGGACCGAGACCTCTGAAACTGTGAGTCCCACATAAACTTTTCTGCCTCTAAAATTGTTCTGATGGAGCCTTTTGGTCAAGTGGTGAAAAAGCTGACTAAAACAAGTAGTCAAGTTGGCTAGACTGGGGTAAGCAGGGAAATTGTAGAAAGGTAAGCAGCCATTATAAGGATGTTGTGATTTCACACTAAGTGAAAAAGGACGCCACTGATATTTGAAAGGCCTTGCTCTTGCTCTCAGTTCAGCAAGTTGTAAAAAGTGAAACAGGGAAAACAGAAAATATAACAAGAACACAGGCAAGACATGCTGACACTTGGTCTACAGCAGTGTATTGGAAGTGGTAGGCAGTGGATAGATTGTGCATCCAATCAGAAGGTGGTCAAGTTTGAGTAACAGTTATGAAAGTGGTATTGGATGCCCATCGCTCTGATCACTTAACATGGAGACAAAAGATGGGTTTTGGCTTTATTATACCTTTCTAAATCCCTCAAATTACCTTCTGTTTATTTCTCATAACTCTGACATAATAATAAATTTTGGACTGAGGTTCAAGGATTGCGATATTATTTTTTAAGTTCCTTGTGTCATGACTGAAAACGTATTTAAATAATGAGGTGCATGTTTGGGGCTGAGTTTAAGAAATGATATTTTATACTGGCATCAAGCAACTGAGAACATCTCTTAGTCTCAGTTTTTCTAGCCATAGAATTAGGATGTTAATTTCTGTCCATATAAATCCCAGAACTATTTAGGTCAATATTGACAGTATATGCTATAGAAATATCACTTACTATTTGTATAATTTCTTATATATGAACATCTTGCTAAGAACTTTGCCTTTGACAGTTTTTTCAGCCCTCCAGAGTGATATAATCAGATTGCTTAATTTCTGTTTATCTATATATCTGGTGCTGAAGATTGAACCCAGGGCCTCACACAAGCTAGGCTCTACCAGTGAGCTCTGAGCTACATCCCCAGCCAACCCCTAACATTTTTTTTTTCTTTTTCTAAATTTTGAGACAGGGTCTCACTAAGTTGCCAGACTAATATCAAACTCATGATCCTCCTGCATCAGCCTCCTGAGTAGCTATTTTATAGGTATATTACCACTGTGCCTGGCCAATTTTTATTTATCCTTGATCCTCTCTATGACAGCATAAAAATTAATAGAAACTACCTAGAACTGTTTTTTCCCAAAGTACTATTATAGAGGTTGACTTTAGTTATTTGTAACAAATATTATTATTTTAAAATAAAATCAACTCTAAATTTCATTTTGTATGTTTTTCTTTTAAAATGCTGTCTTTCGGGGGATGGGGCTGTGGCTCAGTGGCAGAGCACTTGCCTAGCCCATGTGAGGTCCTGGGTTCGATCTTCAGCACCACATAAAAATAAACAAATAAAAATAAAGGCATGTTCTCCATTTACAACTACAAAAAAAAATAAAATGCTATCTTTCTTACCTGTCTTATATAATCTTGCTGCAGAATTTTGTTAAATGTCATATGCTAAAACCCAATGGAGAATTATTAACAATTGAGATCATTGTTAGATTGTCCACACAGTCATCCTGAAGTGAAAGAAAACCAAGTTATTATTTAATTCAATTGCAGTGCCATGGTTCTCTATGATATGCTTAAGCAAGCTGTTATAGATATTTCACTGTTAGTAATTAGCCTCTTTGGATTCGGGGAAAGAAATATAGCCCTTAAGGAGAAATCACATGGAGAAACTTTAATATCAAAGTTCAACCCATTTCATTTTTTTAATGTTTGACTATTTTCATAATAATGAGCAACATATACAAGTTATAAGAAGGAACTTGATTATAATGCATTATTGGTTATCCAGAATTTTAAGCTGTTTCAGGAAGATATTGCCAAGCTGTCAGTTTAAATAAATAAGTAGTACTATTGAACACTTTGGCCTTCCAGTAAAATGGATGAAAATTTATCTACAAGGGCTTTTAAATAAATCTAACTACAACATGCTTTGAAGCTAAGATGATCTTTCCTATTTGTTTTGACATTTGAGAAATAAGTCATATAAAATTTTCTTCCTCTTATATTAGTTCCCAGTGATATATAAAATTTGTATCTCCCTGATCCACATACTTGATAGAAACTATATAAATTTTATGATACTTTGAAACAATAGGAAGTAACTGAAACTGCATATGTTATCAAAAATTTACTTATGCAACAATAGTCTTACTGCTTATTATTCAGCTTTTTAAAAGACATTCAGCAAATGTGTTTATTTATTTAAAGGTGAAACTACATATAAAAAGATATGTCTTATCCAAAAGCAACCTGGCCTCTATTTAAGCATTGTGCCAAGAAAATCATAGGTTTTATTCCTCCCATCTGACTACAGGCTGAGTGACTAGCATAAAATGCAGATAAAAACACCTATATTTGCAGGCAGCATAGTTAAATGTGTCTGGGATCAGATTAGAAAGCAGATAATTACTTTCAGTCAACAAATGCTCGGAGGATCCACTATGGACTGGGCACTGCTCCAACACTGGGAGTTCCCCAGGTGCCAGGAGCCTTTCCTCTCTATTTCTCTGATGCATTTTTTTCCCCTGACATTTTACCAACTCTGACATAGTGGTGCCTCTTATAAGGAATAGATGGCATCTGAGCTTCAATGAAACATGGCAATTGTAAATCCTTTTGGTAAAATAGCATTACTGGGGAGAATAGGTAAACTAAGCTGCCCAAGTTGGAGAGCGTGAGGGTTAAAGATATGAGATGCTGATCCCTTTGGCAAATGTTCTTATACCACTGTGCAAAATAATAATATTTATATATTATGATTTTCAATGATATGTATGTATGCAAATACTTTAATTCCTCGAGTAGCAAGTTACTTGAAACCAAGGATGTTAACTAATTCTTCTATTTCCTAAAACATGTAAAGAATAGGCACTCATGATGTATTTATGAATGAATACAGATATGATCATTGAAAAGTGTTATAAAAAAAGAATCATTTGTTCCACTTTTCCCCTTTCAATTTGTGTTCTTTTTCTATTAATAACATATATTTTGTAAGAAGTCATTTGATTGAATTTTAAAATGTATAGTTATTTTAAAGAAATGTGTATATGTGGACACACACATTATATATTGAATTTTGTTTGCTATGAAAATAGCTTCCTTAGATAATATTATGTGCATATTCACTTTCCTTTCATGATAATGAAACCCTTTGGCCTTAAGAATCTATTTATATTTTAAAGAATACCAGATTAAAAATTATAATTAATAATTTAGATATCTGGAATTTGATTTATTGGAAATCATAACTGAGTCTATATATAATTATAAAATCTTATTTAATGCTTTATTTCTAAATATAAAGCTAATATTTTGTTCCAACTAAATATTTGGGATTGGCTATTAAGTTCGTAGCTAGCTTCAAGCAGCCTCTGCTAGGGAGCCGTGTAAAAATATTGCCAAGACTCTCTTCTCCACTGTGACAGAGAGACAGAATCCCATGGACAAGGTACATATGATTCCTCAAAAAGTCCCTGCTTGTCTGCTTTTAGAAACTTGACTGGGTTCAGGGGAATTATAGCTATAAAAGCAAAAAGCATCCTGCTGCTGCTGTTGTGAGCAGAAGATTCTGGTTTTGAGCTCAGGTTGCCCCTGGCTTTTGGAGCCACAGTACCAGTTCTCATGGAGACCTGCAGAGAGAGGTGCTGCCCTTTCTTCTCTTCCTCTCATCAGCTTCCCTGCTCAGGCCTCTCATGTCAGATCTTCTATCTAGTTTATATTTTGTGGGTTCAGCTGTTTTCTAGTTTTACAAAAATAGATTTGCTAATTGTGTGTTTGGTACATCTTGTAGCTTTTGTGTAATTCTCAGGATGGAAAAGAAGAAATGTCAACTTTACTCCATCATCTCTAAATCAGTTATTTTCTGGAAATATTTTCCCATGAAAGCAGGAAACATTGCATGTATTGCATGTATTTTTACTATAGGTAGATTGCCTTTCTATGGAACTATTGGCATAATTTATTGATAAAGAGCTAATTGTTCTCTACCTGTTTACTCCCTCTTCCACCATGTTAGTGCTGCTTCCTTACTTCTGGTACTAGGCAAAGTACATTTATAAACTGGAGTCTGCCCACCAAGAATAATATGAAATCTCCTCTGTTTCTCCTAGGTTGAAACAAATGGGTTGGTTACCATTAAGAAAGGCCATTTGCTATTAATATTTCCCCACTTCCTATCTCTATAGTAGAATATTTATCTACCATTGGATAAAAATCATTCTAAATATTTATCTTTTATCCTGCTTGGCGACCATGTTTATGATCTCTGCCATCATAAATCGTTTCCCTGGATCATAAAAATTGTTATTATTGGTTTTTTGTTTGTTTGTGTTGGACATTCTATTAATTAGTCTGGATTGCTACTCTAACTTTGGGTATTTCTGTTATCTTTCAAGCTTGCCCACCATTTAGGGTATTTATAATCTAATGCTCTAGCAAGGTTCATGTGGATGTTATAATGTCATCTGTCTGATCACTCTATTGTAAGGAACCCCGCCCCCCCGAACTTCAAGATCAGGAAATGCATTCACTCAGCACTGACTGTTTGGTTTTCTACTTCTGGTACTGTTCATTGCTACATCCTGAAAACCTCATTTCTGACTCAGAAAACTAAATGTGAGCATCCTACTAATATAAACAGAACCTACTCCATAAATTCTCTGCTACATCAAATACCTTTTAGTGGGCTCTGAACATCCTCAGACACACTAATTTTTTTAACTCTGCAGAAAATAACATCCTCCACAGTCTTAAGAAGTTGAGTAGAAAATATTCGTTAAGTACTTTATGCTTAGCACTAACTGTCAGTTGAAAGCAGTTTCAAGAACCAAGAGAAACACACCATGAAAAATAAAGAAAAGAATGTCAAACTGTAGCAGAGTGAACAGCTGTGGCCTAGATCGGAAGAGCTATAACAGTGAGTGGTGCTCTCAATTTTAAATGAATTCTGTAAAAGGCCTAAATAGCAGATCTTCAAAGAAACTATATTTAAATATCTCAGTATAAAATTAAGGAATTTATTTTATATACAGAGAGATTGGTGCCAAGAATTAAATGCTTGATTGCCTAAAAAAAAAAAAATGTCCTATAATCCCCGCTATGATTTCTTTGCACCCCTCTGTTTATTTTCCTATAAATTAACTATGGATGTTTATGCATTAGCATTTAAAAATTGGTCAAAAAACATTCAAAAAGAGTGTTTTACTTTATACAAATATATGTAAAATAAAATTGACAAAAAAGTTAAATTTTGATTAATTGTTGTGTGTGTTTATAAATTGAAGAAGCAATAAACTCAAATGTTAAAACAATTATTTGTCTGAGTGAAGCCTTCTAGATTGCAAGGAAGCTAGGAAATTATTAGTGTAAATTTGAAATGAGGGAAATTTAAGACAATAAACCTAAATTATATAAAGAAAAAAATATAGACATATTTGGCTACATACAAAAGGATATAGTAAAATATATTGTAGACAAAGTCCAAAGACATGAAAGACTGAGAAAAATATTGGCAAAATATTGGACAGATAAAGGTGAGTAATAAAAATGTCTATTATGCTATGTCTATTAATGTATATATGAATATTAGACTATAATATCAATTTATAGATTATTCAACATCTATAGTTGAAGGAAAAAAACAAGCAACTTTAAGAAAAGTTCTCAAATAATAGGAAAGAAAATTTCATAAAGTAAAACAAACTGAAATGGATACCCTACTGAAGTTTGTGCCCCCAAAATCAGAAACCTACCAAACACACTTTAGAGGCTGTGATCAGATGGATATGGATCAAAAAATATATTACATGCCCTTGCAATTGATAAATACATGATACTTTGTCCTCACTTCTTTGTTAGAAATCAAATGAATCTATGATTAAATTTCTAAACTTATTTATAGCCTGGCAAACAAAAATAAAAGGAATGATAAAGTACTATCTAAAAAGCATTAAATTGGCAAAAAATTTAAAATGCAAAATCCAATACATGCACATGGATAAAAGTACATTCTAGCTAATTAACAATAGACAAAATATAAATTGCCACACCATTTTGAAAACTAGTCTAACGTTTAAAATTAAACTTGCATGAACTCTTTGCACTTGCTGAATTTGGAAAATATTCTCATAGAAATAAAAGATTCGTGTGTAAGAATACACACACACACAGGCACAAACACAGACATGTGTTGCAGCATTTTTCATAAGAGAAATTAATGATACAGGGAATAACCCACAGAGACAACAGAAAGCAAGTGATGGAATAAATGGGGGTGCTTTCATTCAATGGAATACTAAGCAGTTATTTAAAAGTATGCCTTTAATCAATAGCTATTCAGATGAAAGAATATCCTGGATAGATTGTTAAGGAAAAGGAATTCACAAAATAGTGTGTACTGAATGCTCTCACTTTAATAAAAACAGTTACAAAAATAAAAGCATCATTTACATGGATTTGTATGTTTTTGTACATTCCTATAAGAATGAGGAAAACAGCAGGTGGGTCAGACTTTAAAGCTGGTAACTCTGCAGACAAGTTCCATTTGAATTTAAAAATTATATAGACATCTAATAAAAATAAACACAATTGTCCTGTTATTTATCTTGGTATAAGGAATAGGTTAAAATTGAATCTTAACTTATATTTCCAAAGACTGGTTAATTAAACACCATTTATTGAATCCAATGTCTTTACTAATTTGAGATATTACTTTATCTTACATGAAGTCCCCATCCCATCTATATTAGCATCTATTTTGGATTCTCTATTGTGTTATATTGATCCATCTCATTCTGAACTTCTACCTTACTACTTTAATTTCTAAAAACAATCTGTAATATAATTGAAAAACTCTGTCCCCCTTACTCTTCATTATAATTTTCTTAGATACCATCGTGTAAATTTTGCCATATAAATTTTATTGTCATTTTATGAAATCGAAATCAATCTAGTAACCTGATTAGTATTTTATTTAAGTATAATTTTGTTTAGACAAAATAATACTGCAGTATATTTAATAATTCTATAACCCCAAAATACATATTTTTACTTATTGAAATATTCTTTCAGACCTTCAGAAAAACTTTGGTTTCCTTCTCATTCATTGTTTCAGTCAGTTTTTGGTGCTGTGACCCAAACACCAGACAAGAGCAACTAAGGGAGGAAAAGTTTATTTGGAGCTCCTAGTTTCAGAGGTCTTTGTCCATAGACAGTCAACTCCATTGCTATGGGCCCAAGGTGAGGCAAAACATCAAGATGGAAGAGTGTGGCAGAGGAAAGCAGTTCAGGATATGAGAACAAGGAAGCAGAGAGATAGTTCTACTCACTGGAGACACAATATGTAACATAAAGGCACAATCCCAGGATACACCTCTAACCACACCCTACCTGCCTATATTTACCACCCAGTTAATCCCTATCAGAGGCTTAATGCACTGATTAGGTGAAGGTTCCCATAACCCAATCATTTACCTCTAAACTGCCAATCGTTGTCTCACACAGGAGGTTTTGGGAGACATCTGATAGCTAAACCATTAACATCAGTCCTGCATTAAAAAAAAAATGGTTTGCATAGGTATCAAACAAGCTATCTGATTTAGCCTCAGATGAATAAAACTCAAGTCCCAATAATTCATAAAGCTACCAAACACACTTCAGGGATTGGAAGTGGTCATTGAATGACCATTAGTGATCCAAAATGTATTCCATGTCCTTACAATCGATGAATAATGCTTTATTCTAACTTCCTTGTACTATACTTTATTCTTTAACTAAGTTGCCTCATGGTAAGAATTTTTCAATCTATGTGAGAGAAAAGACATGGAACTGAAGTCAATCACAGTCTTTCTTAACAGCAGAAATTTCTAGATTGCATATACTATATTTCTTAATCTATTCTTCATTGAGTTGGAGTTTTACATAACAATCATTTAAAAATATCTATATGTAAGAATACCTCAAAAATAAATATCTATAGTATAAAGATACTTTAAAATCTTTAAAAAAATAAATATGGTATAACTGGCACAGTATTGATCATAAACTAATAACATTACTTTGAAATTTCTCTTTTGAGTATTTAACAAAATTTACTTGGCAAATACTCATTCATTCAGCAACAGTTTTGAACATTTAATATGTTCAAGGAAATGTTGTGGATCCTGAGGGTATAAAAATGAATGGTAGTGGTGTGCACCTGCAAATGAACCAGCAATTAGAACACAGGTGTGAAAACTGACAGTCATAAGCTCTGCATACACCGCAGGTTCCTAGCTGTTCACCTTCTAGTAAGGTGATGAAGGTGGTGTTTTAGGAAAAGCTTCTAACTGAAATGATGTCTAAACTGAGAAGAAAGGATAGGAGTTGGCGTGTAGAAGAGGGAGGAATAAAAAATGTTCTAGGGAGATGCTCAGATAACTGTAAGGGATGGACTTAGGAAGATGTATCTTTGAAACTGCTCTGTTTTATTACTTTTACTCAGAAAATGGTAAATATAAAGAAATAAATAACCAATATCCCCACTACCAACATAATAAATAAATAAATAACCAGTATCTCCACTGCCAACACAATAACTAAAAATTTTTAAAAAGTTAGACCTCAGTAATCACTAATGAAACACCTATTGAGAGAACAGATATAGTTGTAACTGCAGGCTACACATACCAAATCATTAATGGTTATTGTATGAAATTTGACACATCTTTAGTTTACAATTTCCTATATTTAGTCTTTTTTTTAAATCCTTAAAGCATTGAAAAATGCCAAAGCAGTATTTTATTTTACTCAAATATTCAAAAAACTCCACTAACAAAAACTAAATTGATTTGCCCAATTAAAAAACTAAGTTAGTTTTCCATGGGGGATTTTTTTCTAGATAAAACAAGCTAAGAAAAATTGATATGATTTGAGCATATACTAAAATATTCAATATGCAGAGCTTGCATAAAAGTAAAAAGCTAAGAACTTCAAATGGGTCAGAAAGGGCAAGTAAAATAGTTTTTCTGGCAGAAGGAATATGAAGTAATTCAAAGGGTATCAATAATATTAAGTACCTTTGCTCTCCTTCTGTACCAACCCTCATGAATCCTCTATTCTCATTACACTTCTATCCTCTATGTTTTTCCTGCATATAGCCATGTCCATTCAGCCTTTTTTCCCACATTTAAAATTACTTTTTCATATTTTCATGGGTGCATTTTAGCTGTACATAATGGCGGAGTTTGTTAACGTATATTCTTATATGCACACAGTATAACAAATAGTTTGGCCAATATCCCCAGTATTTCCCCTTTCCTACCCCGCCTCCCTTTCCTGCATACTTTCCTCTACTTTACTGACCTCCCTTTGATTATCATGAGATCCCCCAACCCAACTTTCTTCTTCCTTTTTCCTCTCTAGCTTCCACATACGAGAGAAATCATATTGCCCTTGACCATCTGAGTTTGGCTTACCTACCGCACATTTATCAAGAGCCTCCTCAAGTTCTTCTTCATGAACCTTTCTGTGAGCATTCTAACCATATCAATTTTCCCTTTCTCTGAAGTACTAATATTATTAATATTATTCCTTTTGGCATCATGCATAAAACAGTGATTCAGTAGTAGTGTATCCTGTGCCAGGCACTGAGCTGGCTGCCAGGGCAAACAGTAATACATGGCACCTTCTCCCAAAAGCTAAGAGTCTCCTCAGGGAGACAGCAATGAACACATGACAACAGAAAGTGTGATCTTAAACATATTGTGGAATTGCCATCAGGAGAACAGAGGCTAGAGTGTAGTTCATTGAGTCCTTTTTTAAAAAACTTTTATTTGATTGTTTCATCAGACTTATAAACTTTTGTATATTTTTCTTTTTTTCCTACAGTCACAGAAAATAAAGTGGCAATACATAGTGGTCTACTGAGAAGAATGTTTAAATATTTTTCTCTTGAAAAAAAATAACATGTTTGCAATTTTCATATAAACCTAAAATTAAGTCCTAAAATGGAGCTTAAAAAACAATAACATCAAAGACAACCGCTGTCTAAAGAGTATAATCTTTGTAAATCACCCAAATTCCTATCTATTCCATGCATTTTTCCCCTTGCTAATAATTTTAAATAGTATTCTCAGAGGCTATCATCTCTTCCCAACATCAAAGCCTTTGTCTACAACTGCTCTATATTCCTCCAAATTACTTAAAACCTATAAGACAGTGCAAATTGATTAACATGCAGTAGTTTGAATGTGAGTACAAATGCCAATTTTGAAAGATAAGTGTACATTCATTTTTAACATTACAATTTGTAAATATCATTTGGCTGCCAGTTCATATGGAGTCTAAATGCTACACCTGAAAGAAAAGACAACTTTGTTGTTCTCTATGGAGGCAGAATGAAATAATAGATTCCTCCTCGCATTGTGACATTTTCTTGCACCTGCTAGAATGTACTTGAACCTGTTTCCTAGAGTTGCAACCACTTACCTCAAAGTTACCAGCTTGAAACAACAAAAATTTATTATTCTTGAGGTCAGAAGCATGAAATGGGTCTTAATGAACTAAATCAAGTATACATGGACACATGTTCCTTTTGGGGGTTCTAAGGAAGAATTCCCTTCTTGACAAATTTTCCAACTTATAGAGACCACCCACTCTGGTTCTGGATTCTATTCGTCTATCTCAAAATCACAACATGAATTGGGTTATTTGTTTTTTTGTGTTTTTGTTTTTGTTTTTGTTTTTTTGTGCTTAGCTTTTTGAGTTCTTTATATTCCCTGGAGATTAGTGCTCTATCTGATGTGTAAGGGGTAAAAATTTGCTCCCAAGATTTAGGCTCTCTATTCACCTCACAGATTGTTTCTTCTGCAGAGAAGAAACTTTTTAGTTTGAGCCCATCCCATTTATTGATTCTTGGTTTTAATTCTTGTGCTATAGGAATTCTATTAAGAAAGTTGGGACCTAATCCCACATGATGAAGATTAGGGCCTACTTTTTCTTTTATTAGATGCAGAGTCACTAGTTTAATTCCTAGGTCCTTGATCCACTGAGTTGAGTTTTGTGCATGGTGAGAGATAGGGGTTTAATTTCATTTTATTGCATATGGATTTCCAGTTTTCCCAGTACCATTTGTTGAAGAAGCTATCTTTTTTCAATGCATGTTTTTGGCACCTTTGTCTAATATAAGATAATTATAATTTTGTGGGTTAGTCTCTATGTCCTGTATTCTATACCAGTCTGTTTTGGTGCCAATACCATGCTGTTTTTGTTACTACTGCTCTGTATTATAGCTTAAGGTCTGGTATAGTGATGCCACCTGCTTCACTCTTCCTGCTAAGGATTGCATTAACTATTCTGGGTCTCTTATTTTTCAAGATAAATTTCATGATTCCTTTTTCTATTTTGATGAGGAATGCTATTGGGATTTTGATCAGAACTGCATTAAATCTGTATGGTTCTTTAGTCCAAGGACCTGAACAGACACTTCTCAGAAGAGGATATACAATCAATCAACAAATATATGAAAAAAAAATGTTCATCATCTCTAGAAACTAGACAAATGCAAATCAAAACTACTCTATGATATAATCTCACTCCAGTCAGAATGGCATCTATTATGAATAAAAACAACAATAAGTGTTGGAGAGGATGTGGGGGAAAAGGTAGATTCATACACTGCTGATGGGACTACAAATTGGTGCAGGCTATATGCAAAGCAGTATGGAGATTCCTTGGAAATCTGGGAATGGAACCACCATTTGACCCAGCTGTCCCTCTCAGTCTATACTCAAAGGACTTAAAAACAGCATATTGCAGGGACACAGCCACATCAATGCTTATAGAAGCACAATTCACAATAGCTAAACTGTGGAACCAACCTAGATGCCCTTCTGTAGATGAATGGATAAAAAAAAATATGGAATATTACTCAGCAATAAAAGAGATTAAAAATCATGGCATTTGCAGGTAAATGGATGGCACTGGAGAAGATAATGCTAAGTGAAGTTAGCCAATCCCAAAAAATCAAATGCCAAATGTTTTCTCTGATATAAGGAAATCAATTCATAGTGGGGTAGGGAGGGGGAGCATGGGAGGAATAGTCGAACTCTAGATAGGGCATAGGGATGGGAGGAGAAGGGAGGGGGCATGTGGTTAGCAAGGATGGTGGAATGTGATGGACATCATTATCAAAGTACATGTATGAAGACACAAATTGGTGTTAACATACTTTATATACAGAGATATGAAAAATTGTGGTATATATGTGTAATAAGAATTGTAATGCATTCTGCTGTCAATTATGTTTTAAAAATCAATTAATTTTTTAAAAAAAAATCACAACATTAAGCAGAGTCCTTCTCTCACTGCCATCTCTTATTATTTCTCTTCTGCCTTCCTGTTTCACTAACAAGGATTCACATGACTGCTTTCATCCTACCTGGATAATCCAAGATAATTTCCCACTTCAAAAATCATCTGATTAGCAACCTTAATTTCATCTTCTACTTTAATTCCCTAAGCCACGTAAATTAACATGTCCACAAATTCTGAGGATTAGAACATGGATATCTTTGGGGAAACTAATATTCTTTCCACCACAATGTAAATAAAATGTCTACCTTACTCTGATCAGATAAGACAGAATCAGCTTTTCAGGATTCTACAGAGAATGAAAATGAGCTTTGACACTCCCTTTGACCTCAGCAGATGCTACTTCCTGAATGATGTGGTGAGAACTGTAAGCTTTTATTTTCAATTGGACTAGAAATTTTACCTGTCCTGGGAAGAACATCTGTTGTATCTTTTTGCTGCATGTGATAATATCCTTTGGGTTAAAAATCAAAAGAAGTTGTTTCCATTACTATCTTCAGGATGGAGTTTTAGCCATTTTAATGAAGTATTGGCCAAGCTTCTACTGTTTGGTCACGAGATTAAAGTTTATCCTGACTAGACACTGCTATGGAGAAAACTAAATGTAATTTCTGTACAGTGAATTAGATAGAAGCATTGTTTTGCAGGTTTTCATGCTGACAATCTAAGACTTATAAATAATAGAGGGGTTCATCTATTCATTCATTCAACATGGAGTGGTTGAATACTGATTTCTTCAAAGCAATGAGCTAGCAAGTAAGGATTCAGTAGAAACAAAGACTGATATGGTCTTATCTAAAATAACTTAATATTTTACCAGGAGACAGAGATGTGAAACTACTAATTACAAAATGAATAATTTAATCACAATTTTGGTCAGTGCTGCGAAGGAGAAGAAAAAAACTATGCATCCAGTAACTGTCTGGCTATCATCAATTAAGTTAAAAGGAGGAGAACTCACAAAAAAAAAAGAAGTGGAAATTTGGTCCATTTGGTTTACCACTGTGTATGTATCACTTTGCACAGAGCATGGCATTTACTAGAAACTTATTAAATATTTACTAAATGAAATAAGATGCTAGGATGAAAAAAAACAGGGTGTTTTCACTAAGAACTACATTATTAAAAATGCATACTCTCTGAACAGCAGAGGAGCCTCGCATGAGCCACCTTTCCCATAGACTGATAAGGAAGGGAGAAATTTATCTTTATTGAACAACATGTCCCATCCTGTTTCATACCAAGTCTTCGATGGGATCTCTCACAATTTTCTGAGCCCACAGTGGAGTAACAGAGCAAAAATCTTAGTTTGATATGCCTCACACAATAAAGGGAATAAAGCAGCATGCTCACATCCAAGATTTAGAATAAAATCTATGACCTGGGCTGATGCAATCTGACTTAAACACAGCAGCAAGACTGAAAGGGACCAACACAAAACCCAGACAGAAGAACAGAGCTGGTAAGTTCTGGTGAGAAGGCAAGAACAGACCAGAATATTTTTGTGAACATTGGTCCAATTGCACTTGCCTAGACAACACTCTGTCTCAGGGTGTCTTACAATTGTCATAGAGCCCACATCCTGAATTGAACTTCTAAAGGCTTTCAGGACACTAGAAAACTGATAACTGACAACATTTATCTTCAGAAAAGGAGATGGGCAATGAATAACAGGGATGCTTTTCTCCTTTAAATCAGCATTAAGTAAAACTAAGAGTAAGCACATAAGAAGGGGGCAAAATAGTTGTATTTCCCTTGTTTCAAGATATGCATGATTTCCTATATAGTACAAAATTAACCCTATAGTTTTCTTACCTTGTATATCATATTTTCTCCAAAGAGCAAATCAATTGTAGATTTTCTAATTCTTTTTTTCTTAGTCTTTCTTTTTCTTTTTAAAATCTGTCCTAGAAACATTAAAAAAGGCAAAGCAGTCTCACAATTCTTTCAGTCAAAGAGAGACTAACCTTGAAGTCGAACAAAGATTGTCTATCATCTAGAGTAGAGATGAAGGAGATCTGATTAAAATCAGAATTCCCTTCACTACATCTTTACTCACCACACCAAAATCAGGAGCTATTGATTCCTTTAATTAAAAACGATCTGATATGGAAATACTACATTGAGACCAATCCCATATGAACAAGTCTGTCAAGATTTCTAATTTTTGGCTCATACCTCAGAGGTAGGCATGCTTGAAATTTCAATTAAATGTTGCAAGGCCATGATGCATACTCATCCACTGGGAGATCCCAAGGGGAGGAAAAGAGAGCAAGAGGAGAGAAATGTGGCAAAGTGAGTAGACTCTCAGGTCAACAGGAAAAGATGTTAGTTAAGAGCCCCAAACACAAAATGATGAGAAAAAAATGAAGGAAAATAAGAATTGAAAACCCAAGTAAAAATTAATGAAAAGCAAATCATTAAAATCAAGGTGAATTGGGTAGTAATCGCTCAAATCTCCCAAGGTATGTGACCAAAATAGTATTATAAGAAGTTTAAAATGGGTATAGACCTGTGCTAAATACTCTCATCTAGAGATCATTTGTGCTGCTGACATAAAAATCTGAGTAGAATATATTTATTTTTATCCTAGGCCTCTCTAAAACCGTCTTTCTATAAAGTTAATATTAAATATAGGAGTCAGATAAGAAATGAGACAATATACAGTTTATGTGCTTTCTTTTTTTTTACTAATAAGTAGTAATAACTCAATTACAAAGGAAACAATCAACTTTATGGAAATATGCAAGTTGATACCAATTAACAACTTTAATTGGTTAAAAATAGATCACAATGTACATTTGTCTCCTGCTTAGTTTATGTTCTTTCTTTTTTTTATTAACAAGTAGGAATACCTATAATTATGAAGGAAATATCATCTTTGTGGAAATAGGCATGCTGACAACAATTAATAACTTTTTACAGTTGTTTTCTCTTTCTGATATAATTGGTATTCATCACATACATGTGGAAACAAAGTCAGAAATGGAACAGGAATTGGAAGGGCAGGAGAAGAGAGGTGGGAGGTCAGACATAGAGAAGAAGAAAAAAATGTCATAAATGAGTCTGGTCATTAATCTCCCTTGCAAGTTATTTCAATTTTATAATCCAAATTCATCAAGTATTTGATGTTCATTAAATGGCGAACTGGTTTAAGAATCTTAGGCCTGAAGCTATGATTCTGAAATATTCATTTACAAAACTGTCCTGGATAACTGTTTTCTCTGTGTATTATTTTTTGTTTCTTTTATTTCATTTTTTGGTACTAGGTATTGAGCCCAGGGGCACTTAACCACTGAGCCATATCCCCAGCCCTTTTTATTTTCTTATTTTGAGACAGGATCTCACTAAGTTACCTCACTATGTTGCTGAGGTTGGCTTTGAATTTGCCATCCTCCTGCCTCAGCTTCCCAAGCTGCTGGGATTGCAGGTGTGTGCCACTGTGCCCGTCTGTGTGGATTATTAGCAACAATATCTCTCCCTCGGAACAGAATCTCTTATTTGCACATGGGATAGTGTTTAAATGCAAAATGCATAAAAGGAATAAAATCATTATAGCAAGTTGCAAAATTCTGAATAGAAAGTAAGGAAGTCATAACAACCCTAAAAGAAATGATTGTGGGAGATAAACAAGGAAACATGAAATAGATGCCAAGAAAATGAAGCATGGATGAATGTGGCTAAAGAGCAACTCAAAACTTCTTTCAAGCATGAAACCTTTCATCCCCAGTTGTCTCCAAGGGAAAGAAGAATTTCTACTATAGACTTTTGTTAACCATTGCTCTCTCTGAGGGAATCATAGCTGATTGATTAATCTGCCAGATAAGCTACAAACTTTTCAGAGGCATTTCTTCTAGTATGTTTTGCAGAACCTCAAAGTTCAAAAATATTTAGAAAATTTCAATTTTCTTTGACATCTCATCAAAGTAGTAAAGGAATAAAGGGAAATTGTCTCCATGGAAAGATAAGAAAGAAAGAATGAAAGAGAGATACTGCCCTCAGTGGGGTATTGGTTTCATGATCCACATGGATACCAAAATCCGTAGATGTTCAAATCCCTTATATAAAATGCAATAATATTTGCAACATCCTATCTATTTCAAATCCTCTTAATACATAATAGCAATGTAAAAGCTATGCAAATAATTGTTTTATTGTTTATAAAGTTATAATAACAATGAAATCTGTACCTATGTAGTGCAGATGATATTTTTTTTCAAATTTTTTGATCTGGAGTTGGTTGAACCCAGTGATGTGGCACCCACAGTGTGGGAGGGCCAATTGTGTGTGTATACCTATAAACGCTTATCATAAAATCCTTTTAAATCAAGATTGTTAGGGGCATAATTTTTCTATCAAAGTAAAGTACTAATGACATATTTCACACAATCTTCATCACAATGGGAAGGAATGTCCCGTAGTAAAGAGAAAATTTGAAATCAGCTATGATCCCTGATGATCTGAGGCAGCTATTCACTACTATGTAGGGCAGTCACGTAGGAAACAAGAAATTAAGAGGCTGCAAGCAAAAGACCATGCTTCCCTTCCATCTGCCAGCAACAGAGATGGTCCCTTCAGATTTCCAAGATCTGGCACATAGAGGAGTTCATGAACAAGAAAGAGGCTGAATTTAGAAGTAAATCTTCCAGTGATCTTGTATACAGTCTAGGAATCTATTGCAAGAGAAGCGAATGAGTTTTACAGTCATTGGAAGTGATTATAAAAAATTTCCTGGCAAATGTCAACACAGTGTCAGAGTAGACTGATAAGGGAGAGAAGCACAGACTGGGGAGCAATAGAAAAATAGCTTATAATTTGTCAGAAATGTACATAAAGTTTTCGAGGAAGAAAGGAAAATAATAGGACCACAGAATGATATGACTACTCTAAATTCTTAATAGAAAGCATCCCTGAGGAACTTACCACTATTGGTGATAATAATCATAACAATAACACAACTAAAAGTTTACTGTATATATATTAGGGGGATGCACCAAGTATTTTACATGCATTTTGTCATTTAAGTCTTTGAAACAGTGCTAGGAAATTGCTGTTATTTTTCCACCTACAAGTGGAGAAAGTGAGTCACAGGTTTAAATAAACTGTTAACAATATCAAGTTAATAATTTCAATATAATATGTAAATTATAGAAATAAAAATTATATTTCCATATAAGTTGACATAAATAATAATAAAATAATATGTTAGCTACACATATGGCAATACGTTTCAATTTATTTCCCCTTTAAGAGAATATATGTACAATACATTCCTTTTAAAAAATTTTTTGTAGTTATAGATGGACAGCATGCCTTTATTTTATTTGTATTTGTTTATTTTTATGTGGTGCTGAGGATCAAACCCAGTGCCTCACACATGCAAGGCAAGTAATCTGCCACTGAGCCACAGCCCCAGCCCTGATACTATATGTTCTTACTTGTCTTTAAGCACTTTACATACCTTAACAAAGGTTTTGGAAAATAATTAATGATAAACAAAGAACCCAGGGCCCAGTAAACAGACAGAAACAGTTATTTGGTAAAGAAATTTTAGCATAAAGAATTGTTAACTAGAAACAGGATATTAACTAACAAAGAGTACATAGAAAAAATAGAAAGAAACTACTAACTCTAGGTTGAGAGAAGTGAGAATAAATATGTAAGAACCTTGCTCCCCTAGGCTGAGATCAAAAACTTTTCAGGGAAGGTGGGGCTGTGGTCCAGCTGAGAGCTGTAGCTGGAACTGGAAGGCAGGAAATAACCAGCTAAACTACTACCCACACCCTGGAGTGGATGCCCCATTTCATATGCATACCATTGGGCAGCTGTATATCAGAAAGTCATGCTATTTGACCAAGAAAAAAAAAAAAAAACAGAAACATGGGCAGGAGGAAAGAAGTTTTTCCTCCCCTGTTCCTCCAGTCCTGTCAACCCATAGGGAAAACACACCACCAATGGAAAACTGGAAGCATTGGCAAAACTCAGCTCTACTATCATAAAAAGGTGGGCTTTGACCTGAAAGCTGAGAAATTAATAACTGGTACACACTATGCCTATTGTTAGGGTTTGGACATAAAGTGTCTTACAAAAGCTCTTGTATTAATGAGGGAGATGAAAAGAACAAATTGTGAGAGTTATAACCAAATCAGTGGATTAAGTCATTTGCTGGATTGCTAATTTGAATGCACTAACTAAATGGTAATTGTAAGTGGGTGGGGCGACATGGCTGGAGGAAATAGGTCTCTGGTAATGTGCCCTTGGGGAGTATTGTCCACTTGACTCTTCCCTTTCTCTCTCTGCCTCTTGACTGCCATGAATTGAGCAGCTTTCCTCTACCATTCTCTTCCACCTTGACTTTGTGCATCACCTTAGGCCCAGAGCTATGCAGAGCTATGCAGAGCTATGTAGTTGGTCAACCACAGATTAAACCTCTGAAACCTTGAGCCAAAATAAATTTGTTCTTTCCTAATTTTTTTTCAGGTTATTTTGGTCACAGCAATGAAAAGCTGACTAATACGATTCTGAACACTATACAATGTTAAAAATGATGACTATAGTGGCTTTTCGTATTTTAGAAAATGATTTGAGTTTAAACCACTTTAGATGCATTTTATATCTTGATTAGTTCTGCATTTTATTTTTTTTACTTGTTCTAATTAGTTACACATGACAGTTGAATGCATTTTGACACATCATACATAAATGGAGTACAACCTCTTATTCTTCTGGTTGTACATGATATAGAGTTACAAAGTTACATAATCATATGTGCACATAGGGTAATAATGTCCAATTTATTCTACTATCATTGCTAACTCCATACTTCCTCCCCTCCCTTCATTCCCCTCTGTCTAGCCAAAATACCTCTGTTCTTCTCTAGCCCTGCCCCCTTTATTGTGAATTAGCATCCATATATCAGAGAAAATGTTTGGCCTTTGATTCCTTGGTATTGGCTTATTTCACTCAAGGATAGTCTAGTTCCATCCATTTACTAGCAAATGCCATAATTTCATTCTTCTTAAAGGCTGAGTAATATTCCATTCTGTATATATACCACATTTTCTTTTTTTAATATTTATTTTTTTAGTTGTAGTTGGACACGATATCTTTATTTCACTTATTTATTTTTATGTGGTGCTGAGGATAGAACCCAGGGTCTCACACATGCAAAGTGAGCGCTCTACCACTGAGCCATTCATCCATTGAAGGGCACGTAGGTAGGTTCCACAGTTTAGCTATTGTATATTAAGCTACTATAAACATTGATGTGGGTACATCACTGTAGTATGCTCATTTTAAGTCCTTTGGGTATAAACCTAGGAGTGGAATAACTGGGTAAAATGGTGGCTCCATCCCAAGTTTTCCAAGGAATTTCAGTACTGCTTTCCATAGTGGTTGCACCAATTTGCAGTCCCATCAGCAGTGTATTAGTGAATCTTTTTCCCCACATCCTTGCCCACATTTACTGCTGCTTGTATTCTTCATTCTGACTGGAGTGAGACGGAATCTCTGTGTAGTTTTGATTTGCATTTACCTAATTGCTACAGATGTTGAACATTTTTTCATATATTTGTTGATCTGTTGTACTTCTTCTGGGAAGTGTCTGTTTGGTGCCTTAGCCCATTTATTGATTGGGTTATTTGTATTTTTGATGTTAAGTTTTTTGAGTTCTTTAAATATTCTGGAGATTAATGCTGTCTCTGAGGTACATGTGTTAAAGATTTTCTCCCATCCTGTAGGCTCTCTCTTCACATTATTGATTGATTCTGTTGCTGAGAAGAAGCTTTTTAGTTTGATTCCATCCCATTTATTGAGTCATGATTTTTTACTTCTTGTTCTTTAGGAGTCTTCTTAAGGAAGTCAGTTTCTAAACTGACATAGTGGAGATTTGGTCCTACTTTTTCATCTATTATGCGTAGGGTCCCTGTTTCAGTACATAAATCCTTGATCCACTTTGATTGATTTTTGTGCAGAGTGAGAGATAGGGATTTAATTTCATTTTGTTGCATATAGATTTCCAGTTTTCCCAGCACCATTTGTTGAAGAGGCTATCTTTTCTTCATGTATGTTTTAAAGCCTTTATCTACTCTGAGATAACTGTATTTATGTTGGTTTGTTTTTGTGTTCTCTATTCTGTACCATTGGTCTATGTATCTGTTTGGTGCCAATACCATGTGGTTTTTGTTACTATGACACTGTAGTATAATTTAAAGTCTGGAATTTTGATGCCTCCTGCTTCACTTTTCTTGCTAAGTATTGCTTTGGCTATTCTGGATCTCTTAGTTTTCCAAATAAATTTCACGATTGCTTTTTTATATTTCTATGAAGATGTCATTGGGCTTATATAGGAGTTGCATTAAATCTGTATAACACACTTTTGGTAGTAGGGCCATTTTGACAATATCAGCTCTGCCTATTCAGGAGCATAGGAGGTCTTTCCATCTTCTAAGGTCTTTTTCAATTTCTTTCTTTCGTGTTCTGTAGTTTTCATTATCAAGGATTTTCACCTCTTTTGTTAAATTGATTCCCAAGTATTTTATATTTTTTGAGGCTACTATGAATGGGGTAGCTTTCCTAATTTCTCTTTCAGTGGATTCATCATTGATGTAGAGAAACACATTTGGTTTATGGGAATTAATTTTATAACCTGCTACTTTGCTGAATTCATTTATGAATCCTAGAAGCTTTCTGGAGGAGTTTTTTTTGGGGGGTCTTCTAAATATAAAAATATAAAATCATGTCATCAGCAAATAGTGATAGTTTGAGTTTTTCTTTTCCTATTTGTATCCCTTTAAATTTTGTCTTTTGTCTAATTGCTCTGCCTAGAGATACAAAGACAATGAAAGTGGTGAAAGAGGGCATCCTGTCTTGATCCAGTTTTCATAGGGAGTTCTTTCAATTTTCTCCATTTAGAATGATGTTTGCCTTGGGTTTAGCATATATAGCTCAGTTCTGCATTTATTATAATTTGTTTATATTGAATAATTGCCCAATCACATGAAAGAACTTAATATATGATAAGGTATGTTTCTACAAGTAATGGTTTTAAAGAAAAACAAATTTTTTTGACTTTTTTTTATAATTTTTTAATTTGTTTTGATTAGTTACACATGACAGTACAATGATCTTGACATATCATACATTTGAATCAGATGGGAAATAATTTCTCATTTTTCTGAGTGTACAGGTTGCAGAATCACATTAGTCATGCAGTCACGTATATACACACAGCAAAAATAATGTCTATTTTATTCTGCTGCCCTTCCTTTCCCCCCTTTCCCTCCCCTCCCCTCCCATCACTTCTCTCTGCCCAATCTAATGTGAAACACTTCTTTTTTTTCCCTCACATCGTCATACATGTATTCTATATAACGATGAGGGTCTCTTTCCATCTTCCATGCAATTCCCCTTCTCCCTCCCTTTCCCTCCCATCTCCCTTCCCTATTTAGTGGTAATCTTCTTCTCATGCTCTTCCTCCCTACCCCATTTTGAGTCACCCCCCTTATATCAGAGAAGACATTCAGAATTTGTTTTTTTAGGGATTTACTAATTTCACTTAGCATAATCTGCTCTAATGTCATCCATTTCCCTGCAAATGCCATGATCTTATAAGTTTTTAGTGCTGAGTAATATTCCATTGTGTATAAATGCCACATTTTTTAATCCATTAATCCATTGGAGGGTATCTAAGTTGGTTCCACAGTCTAGCTATTGTGAATTGTGCTGCTATAAACATTGATGTGGCTGTGTCCCTGTATTATGCTCTTTTTAGGTCTTTTGGGTATAGTCCGAGAAGAGGAATAGCTGGGTCAAATGGTGGTTCCATTCCCAGCTTTCCAAGGAATCTCCATACTGCTTTCCAAATTAACTGCACTAATTTGCAGTCCCACCAGCAATGCATGAGTGTACCTTTTTACCCACATCCTCACCAGTACTTGTTGTTTGACTTCATAATGGCTGCCATTCTTACAGGAGTGAGATGATATCTTAGAGTAGTTTTAATTTGCATTTCTCTAATTGCTAGAGATGGTGAGCATTTTTTTGTGTATTTGTTGATTGATTATATATTCCTCTTCTGAGAAGTGTCTGTTCAGGTTCTTGGCCCATTTGTTGATTGGGTTATTTGTTTTTTTGTTGTTGTTGTTGTTGTTTAAATTTTTGAGTTCTTTGTATATCCTAGAGATTAGAGCTCTATCTGATGTGTGAGGGGTAAAATTTGTTCCTAGGATGTAGGCTCCCAATTTACTTCACATATTATTTCTCTTGCTGAGAAAAAAACTTTTTAGTTTGAATTCATCCCTTTTGTTGATTCTTGGTTTTAATTCTTGTGCTATAGGTGTCTTGTTAAGGAACTTGGGGCCTAACCCCACGTGATGGAGATTAGGGCCAACTTTTTCTTCTATTAGACACAGAGTCTCTAGTTTGATTCCTAGATCCTTGATCCATTTTGAGTTAACTTTGTGCATGGTGAGAGATAGGGATTCAATTTCATTTTGTTACATATGGATTTCCAGTTCTCCCAGCACCATTTGTTGAACATGCTATCCTTTCTCCATTGCATGCTTTTAGCACCTTTGTCTAATATAAGGTAGTTGTAATTTTGTGGGTTGGTCTCTATTCTGTACCATTGGTCTACCAGCCTGTTTTGGTGCCAGTACCATGCTGTTTTTTTTTACTATTGCTCTGTAGTATAGTTTAAGATCTGGTATAGCGATACCACCTGTTTCACTCTTCCTGCTTAGAATTGCTTTAGCTAGTCTGGGTCTCTTATTTTTCCAGATGAATTTCATAACGGCTTTTTCTATTTCTGAGAAGAATGCCGTTGGGATTTTGATCAGAATCACATTGAATCTGTAAAGTGCTTTTGGTAATATGGTCATTTTAATAATATTAATTCTGCCTACCATGAGCAATGTATATCTTTCCATCTTCTAAGGTCTTCTTCTATTTCTCTCTTTATGGTTCTATAGTTTTCATTGTATAGATCTTTCACCTCTTTTGTTAAGTTGATTCCCAAGTTTTTGGTTTTCTTTTTTTGAGGATATTGTGAATGGGGTAGTTTTCCTCATTTCCATCTCAGAGGATTTGTCACTGATATACAGGAATGCCTTTGATTTATGGGTGTTGATTTTATATCCTGCCACTTTGCTTAATTCATTTACTAGTTCTAGAAGTTTCTTGGTAGAACCTTTTAGGTCTGCTAGGTTTAGGATCATATCATCTGCAAATAGTGCTAGTTTAAGTTCTTCTTTTCCTATAGTTATACCTTTAATTTCTTTCGTTTGTCTAATTGCTCTGGCTAGTGCTTTAAGAACTATGTTGAATAGAGTTGGTGAGAGGACATCCCTGTCTTGTTCCAGATTTCAGAGGGAATGACTTCAATTTTTCTCCATTTAGATTGATGCTGGCTTAAGACTTAGCGTAGATAGCTTTTACAATGTTGAGGTAAGTTCCTGTTATCCCTAGTTTTTCTAGTGTTTTGAACATAAAGGGATGCTGTATTTTGTCAAATGCTTTCTCTGCATCTATCGAGATGATCATATGGTTCTTATCTTTAAGTCTACTGATGTGGTAAATTACATTTATCGATTTCCATATGTTGAACCAGCCTTGCATCCCGGGGATGAATCCCACTTGATCATGGTACACAATCTTTTTGATATGTTTTTTATCCGATTTGCCAGAATTTTATTGAGGATTTTTGCATCTATATTCATTAGAGATATTGGTCTGAAATTTTCTTTCTTTGAAGTGTCTTTGTCTGGTTTTGGAATCAGGGTGATATTGGCCATGTAGAATGAATTTTGAAGTACTCCCTCTTTTTCTATTTCCTGAAATAGATTGAAGAGTATTGGTATTAGTTATTCTTTAAAGGTCTTATAAAACTCTTCTGTATATTGGGCTTTTCTTGGTAGGTAATTTTTGATGGCTTCTTCTATTTCCTCAATCGATATTGGTCTGTGTAAGTTGTGTATATCTTCCTGACTCAATCTGGGCAGATCATATGACTTAAGGAATTTATCAATGCCTTCACTATTTTCTATTTTATTGGAGTATAAGGTTTCAAAATAATTTCTAATTATCTTCTGTATTTCTGTAGTGTCTGTTGTGATATTGCCTTTTTCATCCCATATGCTAGTAATTTGGGTTCTCTCTCTACTTCTCTTTGTTAGTATGGCTAAGGATCTGTCAATCTTATTTATTTTTTCAAAGAACCAACTTTTAATTTTGTCAGTTTTTTCAATTGTTTCTTTTATTTCAATTTAATTGTTTTCAGCTCTGATTTTAATTATTTCTTGCCTTCTACTGCATTTGCTGCTGATTTGCTCTTCTTTTTCTAGGGCTTTGAGATGTAGTGTGAGATCATTTATTTGTTGGCTTTTTCTTTTTTTGAGAAATGAACTCTATGCAATGAATTTTCCTCTTAGTACTGCTTTCATAGTGTCA
Organism: Marmota marmota marmota; assembly: GCF_001458135.2. Classification (NCBI taxonomy): domain Eukaryota; kingdom Metazoa; phylum Chordata; class Mammalia; order Rodentia; family Sciuridae; genus Marmota; species Marmota marmota. Next base: position 44,920,840 of record NW_025999853.1, on the reverse strand, counting down.
CAGAAATTTCTATATGTTGTGTCTGTGTTTTCATTTATCTCTAAGAATTTTTAATTTCTCCTTGATATCTTCTGTAACCCATTGTTCATTCAGTAGCTTATTGTTCCTTCTCCAAGTAATGTAGTAATTTTTCTTCCTTATTTTATTATTGATTTCCAATTTCATTCCATTATGATCAGATAAAATGCATGGTAATATCTCTACTCCTTTATATTTGCTAATAGTTGCCCTATGGCATTATAAATGATCTATTTTTGAGAAGGATCCATGTGCTGCTGAGAAAAAAAGTGTATCTGCTTCATGTTGGTTGATATATTCTATATATGTCAATTAAGTCTAAGTTATTAATTGTGTTATTGAGTTCTATAGTTTCTTTATTCAACTTTTGTTTGGAAGATCTGTCCAGTGGTGAGAGAGGTGTGTTAAAGTCACCCATGATTATTGTGTTGTGGTCTATTTGTCTCTTGAACTTGAGATGAGTTTGTTTGATGAACATAGCTGTTCCATTGTTTGGGGCATATATATTAATGATTGTTATGTCTTGTTGGTGAATGGTTCCCTTTAGCAGTATGTAGTTTCCTTCTTCATTCCTTTTAACTTTGGTTGAAGTCTATTTTATTTGATATGAGTATGGACACTCCTGCTTGCTTCCAAGGTCCATGTGAGTGGTATGATTTTTCCCAACTTTCACCTTCAGTCTGTGTATGTCTTTTCCTATCAGATGAGTCTCCTGTAGACAGCATATTGTTGGATCTTTTTTTAATCCAGTCTACTAGCCTATGACTTTTGATTGGTGAGTTTAAGCCATTAACATTTAGGGTTACTATTGAGATATGGTTTGCACTTCCAGCCATATTTGTTTATTTTTGTTATTTAACTTGATGTGTTTTTCCTCTTTGATTAGTTTTTCCCTTTACTGTAGTACCTCCCACTGTTGATTTTCATTGTTGTTTTTCATTTCCTCTTCGTGTAATGTTTTGCCCAGGATGCCTTGCCTTGCCTTGCCAGTTTTCTAGCTGCCAATTCTTTTAACTTTTGTTTATCATGGAAGCTTTTTATTTCATTGTCAAACCAGAAGCTTAATTTTGCTGGATACAAGATTCTTGACTGGAACCCATTATCTTTCAGTGTTTGAAATATGTTGTTCCAGGATCTTCTAGCTTTCAGCGTCTGTGTTGAAAAATCAGCCATTAACCTAATTGGATTACCCCTAAATGTAATTTGCCTCCTTTCTCTTGTGGCTTTTAAAATTCTCTCCTTGTTCTGTATGTTGGATATTTTCATTATAATGTGCTTTGGTGTGGATCTCTTGTGGTTTTGTACTTTTGGTGTCCTGTAGGCTTCTAGGATTTTTATTTCCGTTTCATTCTTAATGTCTAGAAAGTTTTCTAAAATTATTTCATTGAACAGATTGCCCCTTCCTTTGGTTTGGATCTCTATACCTTCCTCTATCCCAATAACTCTTAAATTTGGTCTTTTTATGTTATCCCAAATTTCTTGGATGTTCTGCTGGTGGTTTCTTATCAGCCTTTCTGAGTTGTCAAGACTCTTTTCAAGATGATATATTTTGTCTTCATTGTCTGATGTTCTGATTTCTAATTGTTCTACTCTGCTGGTGATACTTTCATTTGAGTTTTTAATTTGGTTTATAATTTCCTTCATTTCCAAGATTTCTGGTTTTTGGGTTTTTTTTTTGTTTGTTTTTTGTTTTTTGTTTTTTTTGTATAACCTCTGTCTCCCTGTAGAGCTGATCTTTTGCTTCTTGGATTTGTTTATGTAATTCATTGTCAAAGTGATCTTTCATTGTCTGCATTTGCTGTATAACATCTTCCCCGAGACTCCAGATCATCTGAGCATGTATATCTTGAAATCTTTATCGGACATTTTTTCTGCTGTAGCTACCAACTCCTCTATTGTTGAGTTGTCCTGCATTGTTTGTGTTTCTTGTTTCCTTGTTTTTTCATGATGCTCACATTTCTTTCCAGCTCTGTGTGACTGTTGTGTTATTATTTTCTCCTGTAAATTTGTGTTGCTTTTGTATAGGTCTGAGATCTCTCCTTAAATGTTGTGAAAATGACAATTTTCACTAGTGTCTCCAAATACACTTCATCCTCTCCTTGAAATAAGGAATCCCGTTCCTTAAATCTGCCTTACTAGAGGACATGGAATACATCTGTCTCCTTTTTCTCTATTCTCTCTACCCAACACTCAGTGACTCCCATAATCTCAAATTGGATCTGACTATTCCAGCACTGCTGTCCATGGGAGCCCAACTCTTGCCCTGCGTCTCACTTGGTTCAAAGACATACCCCTAAAGATTTGATAGGTTGGCTGTATTTTACTGGGAGTAGTTTGACCAATGCTGCCACACCTGAATAAACACTTTCATCAACAGATGTATGTTATAACACTCTTCTTACTCTCAACTGAGACAACAAAATTGTCCTCAAATCAACAGCTTCAGTGACACTTTTTCAGCAATGTCCTAGTGGTGTCCTCTTCCTCTGTTGCAGCCAATAGATGATCTAATTCCCATTTTCTTACTTGTATACACCAAAAGTAGCCCCCCAAATATTACAATGTTGAAATGCAAATTCAAAAAAATTTTAAAGGTGGTAGAAAAATAGAATTGACTATTTTTCAGATGGGGAAATTAGTGATAATTTTCTCAGTTTCAGAAATAAAAATCCTGCAAAAAGATTGGCAGTTAAACATTTTTTAAACCATCTTTATAGTTAACACCAATAAAACAGAATCTTAAAGGAAGGAAAACCTGGGAAATTAAAGTGTTCTGTATGACTAACATTTAATAACTTATTGTACATTGAATGCATTTGGATTTATGAGCAAAATATCAAGACTTCTAAAGATGTGTAGGCAAGAATTATGAATCGATCATTAGCAAGCAAGGAAATACAAATAATGTAAGGGTGAAAATAGTTCATCCTTACAGTTAAGCTTAGAAATACATTCTAAATCAATTAAAACAACATTTTAATTCTTCTGTATTGGGTAGCAGAGGTATTGAGCATCAAAGATACTTATGTATTTAACAGACATGCCTAATGCAATACTTACTGAATTTTGAGTTGGCAAACCCTTTAGGCAAGGACTAACTGTCCCAGGAATATCACCTCTGTAAATTTATGGTAAAGATGATTGAATGGAAGATAAAGATCTATTTGTTGAAAGAAATTCATCAGCCTTGCCAAACAACCCTCCCCCAACACACACACACACCATTTTCTGAATAATATATACCACAGAAACTGAAATATATATGATCAAAGTTATAAAATTATAACTTTGAATACTATGCAGAAGCAGACAAAGCTTACAATGGAGGTTTAATGAAAAAGAATAAAAATAAAGAATTTATACTATGCAATTATATAATACATACAATACAAAAAGATTGGCAGTTAATTTGTAAAACTGAAAATCATGTTAAGAGCCAGAAATATGAATAGTATTTTTCTAACATTTTATTATGATTATATAGCTCTTAAGATTTATAGAAAAAGGAGCTGCTTTGTTCTTTGAGAGATTTGTTTCTGGAAAGGTAAGTCTTCTGTCATTCTTAGTACTGCCAGAAGAACATTTTGTGAGTTGTGTTTGCTAAGGATATAATTCAAATTCTCCTTCACACTAAACTCTTATTTCCTTCTCTATTGGAAGGGCTGACATCTCAGAACTAGAAAATGTTACCTCATCTTTTTGAGATTTCTTCTAACTGAGGGAAAACCCAAATTGCTGTCAGCACCCTAAAATATGACTTTTCTCTGTCCTACTTAATGACACAGAAGGAAAAATAGTCATGAAAGAAAGGAGCTAGAATGTGTGTGAAATTACTATAGCACTCAACTGTCAGAGAAAATAGCCATACATTTTCTTTACTAGAAACACCTATAGATCTAGCTGGAAAGAATTGTACCCTGACCTAAGGCTCTAGAAACATCTTTAGACTCTGACCAGGACTTTTACAATAATTTGCAAGAAAGAACTGTGTTAATTCAAGAAAAAGAAGTAAGTAGTTGAATTGTAGCTATGCATAGGGGTTTCTTATTGTGAACTGGTGATAAAAATACTCAAACTCTTCTCATATTTTAGGCACAGCAACATAGGAGTAACATTTATTAATTTAATTTTTACATTTATATGTATGCATACCTGAAATTCATGAGTCAAAAAATCCTGCAAGGATGAGTTTTAAAAAATAAAACTTTTCATGCTAATTTGTTTTCTTCAGAGGACTTATTTTTAGCTAAATCTTCTCATATGTACTTCTTTATTTTTAAATAATTGTGTATACTGACACTTTCAAATATTATTTCCACTTTCAGGCACGATGAAATAAGTAGATAATACTCTCTTCTCCCCTGCATGCACGTGCGCTCGCGCGTACACACACACACACACACACACACACACACACTCCAAACCTCGAACATCTAAATTTGAGTATTCTATTAATTTACTTTACTGTGTTCATGATCATAATTATTTTTGATTTCCTGAAAAGCGCTTTGTTTTCCTTTAATGTTCCTCATTTGCTTAAGCTTTCTATGTATTTACTATTGATTTAAACTGTATGTCTTCCCAAAATGTGTAAGCTTCTCATCAATAGACTGAAACCATTATTGCCTTGCTTTCATTTTAAAAAGAAATCTCTTCCAGCATGATTTGCCCTGCACTAGACTGGTTGTCCTCTCAGCCTGATGCATTATTATTTCCTTGGGACCTTCTCTCACTGATACCTTGGGCATTTCATTTGTTCTGTTCTGTGTTGGGGTTTGTTATTTTGCATGCCTTATCTTCCCTTGGGGGAAAAACAGAAATTCTAGATAGGAAAAATTTCCCATGGGAATTATTAAACCACTATTCCATTGCCTTCCAATCTCCAGTGTGTCTATTGAGAAAGCTGATGGCATCTGACTGTTGATTTTGGATCTCCTTGTTTGTACCATTCACAAGTCTTATGGCTGTGAGCATCCCAGTGGGTCTATTTTCATCTTGTATTCCCTACATTTGGTGCGGGGACTTTAAATCCTAGAGCTCATGGTCCTTTCTACATAGTTTTCTTGAGTTAATTCCTTTGATGATTTTCTATCCTTTATGTACCATTTTCTCTTTCTGCTATTCCATTCAGATATTAGGCATCTTGGATCACACATTCTTCAATCTTTTTATCTTTTCTTTCTTGCTTTTCATAAAAACCTTACTCTGTTTGCACTATCCTCTGATGATTTTATTATCCTCATATTTATATCTCATTTTGAATTTTGCATTTATATAATATTTTCAATATCTAAAACTCACTTTTGCATATAAATATTTCTTTGGTAGTATTGCTTTTTACTTTATAGCTATATTGTCTTTTCTTATCTCTGGAAATATTAATGCTATTTTAAATATTTTCTTCTCCCTCAAAAGTCTCTGTTTTCTCCAATTTTTCTGGAAATATAATATACAGTAATGCACGACATAATGACATTTTGGTCAAGAAAAGACTACATATAAAATAGTGGTTCCATAAGATTATAAATGAGTGAAAAATTCGTGTCACCTGGTGACACTGCAGTGCTTATAACCTCACATGCATGACCTGTTTGTGATGTTGCAGGTGTAACCAAACCAGTACTACTAGCCATAAAAATGTGCAGCACATACAGCTATATACAAACACAACACTTGTGATAACAAACATGTTACTACTTTATGTGTTTACTATACTACTTCTAAAACAATGATTTTGTGTAGAACAGTGTGCTGGGTTATGCAGATATCAATATCAGACATCTGAAGTTTGCCCATCTCTTAGTTGCACCAAGAGTTCACATGGCACGATTTACCCACACCATCCAGGTTTAATCAGATTACATGATGACAACACAACAACAAATCACCTAATGACACATATCTATGATTGTGTCCCCATTGCTTAGTAATCATGATTATAATGGCCACTGACATAGATTTTAGTTGCTGAGTACATTCAAGCTGTGGGTCTACTACCTGTTAGTTATGTGACCTTGAGAAAATTAACCTTTCCATGCTTCAGTTTCCTTTTCTGTAAAAATTACAAATGGCAGTGTTCTCGCTATTAAATGACTGATGTGTGTAACATGCCTAAAACAATGCCTAGAATAAAGTAATCACTACAATACACTGTGTTCAGGGCTGGGGATGTGGCTCAAGCGGTAACACGCTCGCCTGGCATGTGCAGGGCGCTGGGTTTGATCCTCAGCACCACATAAAAATAAAAATAAAGTTGTGTATCCACCGAAAACTAAAAAATAAATATTAAAATATTCTCTCTCTCTCTCTCTCTCTCTCTCTCTCTCTCTCTCTCTCTTTTTAAAAAAATACACTGTGTTCAAAAAAAAAAAAAAAAACTTGGTCATTTGTTTTTCTATTTGCTGATTTTAGACCTTGCCATTGGCAAAAGGTCATTTCTATAATGAGCATGTTATCTCTGACTACATGCTCAGCTCTAATTCTAGAGTGGTTAAAAGATGACTGGAAACCCCACACAAGGCAAGAGTCTGGCAATATTTGCAAGCTTCAGTATAAGCCACTGCTTTGGAGAACCTTGGATGTCCCTACCTACGTATGTTGGTATGTCCCTACCTACGTATGTCAAATTGCCTTCCTGAAGAGGTCACAACCATCTTTCAAGTAAGGAAATATGACTGCAATTTCAATGTTCAGTGTAAAATTTTCACTCTAAGCTTCCTGTATGTTATTTCCACCCACCACTCTTTCTCAGCTTTCCCTATCAGTGGCCTGAGAACCAATTCTCTGTTCTGGTTAGTTAGTAACTACCTGATCACAGCTTTTCAGCCTCCAGTGTTCTTAGCACATGTGCTTTTGTAACTTGTATAAATCCCTTTGCTATATTTAATGAGATTTTTACAGGGAATAAAGGTAACTGTGGGTGTTCAATGTAGCATTTTTAACCAGAAGTTAAAATGACTGTTTAAGACAATGGAAAGCAATTATTGGTGAATTTTTTTTCCCAATTATACCAAGGCATTTATCTCTATAAATTTCCCTTTCTTAACAAGCATTGATAGTGGGAGAACAGTACTTCTGAATAATTGTTCCAATTTAAATTTTTTTTCTCAATAACAAAGCAAAAATAAAACCTTAGCTCTGAATCTATACCACTATATTCAGTTCTCTTTGAGCCAGCAATTGGCTCTTTGCAGAGATATTCCCATCAGGGTGAGGAAGTTCCAGCATCAGCCACTTAGCATATCCTTCTTCACTTCTGCATTAAACATACATAAGGTTGACTAGCTTTGAGGTGCTAGCTATCAAAATTATTTTTGCCATATTCAGTGTAAATAATTCAAAAAAATGACTTTTTTTTTTTAAAAAAGGGGGGGGTTAATGCTTCTGATAGAGCACAAATGCGTATCACCTTTGGAAATAATTCAGAAGATCTCAGCAAAAGACAGTGAGAAAACTGGAAAGAAGAGCAGGCAGAGCACACATTTTCCTATAGTGAGAGAAGGCTTAATTTCAGGCTTGAATGTGATGCAAGCAACACTGGACTTGTGCCTTGCAATAATGGTTATTTCAGGAAGTGTCTTTGCCTTCTTTTTTGCTTTCTTTGAGGCTGGCGGGGCTTGGGAGGGACAAAATAAAGGTGTTAAATTGGGAGTAGGTATATTTCTGTTGTAAAATATGGTTTTAGCAATGTTACTTAATATTACTAATATTAGCTATTCATCTATTCTATTTTTAATTAAATAAAATTTAATTAAATGGAAAGACATTTTTTTTTTCACTGTCTCCTTGATTATCACACCAAAGAGTTTAAAGCCACCTAAAACATTACTTGCCTGGCACTGTGGAGGCAGCCTAATCTCTACTGCGGTGAAGTGGTGGAAATTTGAAGCTATTGCGCAGTGCAGTGCAAACCTACTAAACACAGGAGATGATCACAGCTGCTGGAGCAGAACATCTCAACACACAGTAGACTGAGCTGCACTGTCTCTGCCCATGATGTGGCAGAGCTGATTCCAACCTCTCAACCAGTGTTAATAATATCCTCCTGCCTTCATTCTCTTTCTTCTGTAAGGTTTGTTCCTGGGATCTTCAATAGCTGTTAGAGTGTACTTGCTCTCCAGTTTTCTCTGGACTAAACAGAATACTTTAAAACATGTTTATCTTCCTAAAGAAAAAAAAAACAATATACAGTCCTTAAACTTAAGAAGGCTCAGAATTTTCATTATATATTCAAATGTGAGACCATGCTGAAAAAAGTTGGTATATGAAAAGATTTATATTTTATTCCTAAAATTCATTTTGATTGGAACACATTAAAATTAGATGGCTAACTGCTCTTTATTTGCTTTCTGAAGGTTAAACTGTATTTATAAAAGCAAATAAATGTGCTCTATTTGTATTCTATATTTGTTAAGCAAGATAGACCAACTTTAGAAAAAGCATGTCTATCACACAAGATAATTCATACCTTTGACTATATATTAGGCCTTGATTTACAGAAGAATGGAGAAAGCTAAGATTACATCATCATTATGGGAATGTGGGTTTAAATTATCTTAGATAGGCAACAATGTCTATTAAAAATATGAGCAATGTATATTGTTGAGTCCCCCTTTGCCCCCTTAAATCACACACAAGCTGTAAAACAGCAGCACGCTTGTGTTGTCTGGCTAAGCGAAGAAAGCATGTCATAAGCTGCCAATTCAAACAAGCACGACCTGATAAAGATTGAAATTGTAGAAAATGTTAATGGAAAACAGGCTCTAAAGTTCTTCTGTAGAGACTATTACTCGACGCAAATGAAAAATGCAGAGCACAGTGCTCTGGGCTCTTTGGCCCATTCTGCTGAATTGAAAGGGAACATTGAAAAGGCTCAATTATTCCATTTATTACTTTGATGAGCTTTTATAACATGAAATGAATGTTGTGATTAATGAGGATTTAATGTAGACTGTACATAAACTAAACCTCATCTAGAAAAAGCAAATAGCCTTATTTTCTTGCTAGAGAAGGTGAAAAGAAAATGCAAAATAAAGTTGATTGACTTAAATTTAATATATAAAGGGTAGCACTAGTTAATAGAGTATTGATTAAAGATATAAAAAGAGATGGTGACAATTCATCAAATATCCTTGTTCTAGGTCCTCAGGGTAGCTGCTTAATAAACATCTTTTCTAACAATTGATTTATTTTTTCATATCACTCTTTTCATATCTTGTTTCATTTCTGTGGACATATCCAAATCACACAGACCATTACCAGCATCAGACACTCATGTTAACAAAAATTATTTTGAGTGAACTCTTAGTTCATTTTAACATCTTAAATGAGACTGATCTTATGAAAGGAGTATGTATTTTCTAAAAGGTTGGGGATAAATATAATTAAAACACATTAGCCTGAATTAGTCAAATAACTCAGACAAAATATAATAGAAAAATAGAGAAATGTATCCATAATCTGTATGTACTATTAATATGTATACTATAAATTATGGTAAAAATTTTAAAACATAATTCAATCGTGTAGGTTTGTAAAACAATTTGTTTCTATAAAACAAAGAGAGGAAAAAGTAAAGTAGAGGGGGGCAATTTTGTGAAAAAGAAAGGGAGAATCACTAAGTGGGAGAAAGGGACCAAGGGGAGGGATGCAGGATGGGAAAGGGGAACTATGAGGGAGGGATATTGTCAAACTGTACTGTTACATCACGTGCATATACAAATATGTACCAACAAATCCCACCATTATGTACAGCTATAATGTTCTCAAAAAATTTGAAAAAATTATTTGAACAGGGAATCATTTTCATAATAGATCAAATTATAAAACCATTTTTAAATCTTAAAAAAATGCTTGGTTTTCTTCTTGAAATTATTTTCTCTTCACTTTTCTTAAGTGTCCAACTCTTCACATACAGACAACTTCTACCCATGAACTCTTAACCATCACCTTGAAAAAAAAAAGTATACATAGTATCTCCCCAACATAATACAAAAACCATTGTGAATCCTAACATTTGCAACAACATTCTACGAGACACCTCACCCCTTTGTTTTCCTTTATGATATGATATATGAAGTGATGGTAAATCATAATGATTACACTTTTGCCCTCATGAGACTACCTCACAGAGTGCCTACTATTCCGCAAATCACAAATCTTAGAAATGAAGGAAATACCAAGAAAATTTTCCTACTTATGTAAAATGCTTTTAGCATTTTCTTCTTTACTCTAACCCACAAAAAACTTTGTGATATGTTTGCCAATTTGAGCCCAAGCCAAGAAATAAGCAACTCTGTGAAATAAGTCCCAATCTATCCTACTTCCTATCTACATTTGAACAAATAAATAGACTCCGAGATAGCATTGGGGGTGAATGATTGACTTAATCAATCTAGCTAGCAATCAGTTCTATATTCCAAGATACATCTAGGTGAAATCATTAGACAACTCAAGAGAAAATGCCTCAAATAATTCTATTATGACCTAATTAAACTATTAAGTCCCAAGATTTTATTTCTGTGAATATTTCAACAAAATTGACAGAGATACATTAAAGGAGGTTGGAAAGCATAGTCCAGAGTTTTTGTAGTATTATATTAATAGCATTCTTATACTTTTATATATAGTTATATATCATAGACTATACTTAAATTTTAATAGGTGTTCCACATCAGGGATAATGGTCAAAAGGGGTTAAATTTCACAGATATTTTTCAAAAGATAAAAACATAAGAATACAGTATTTCATTCTGTTTATTGATGATAGCAAAATAAAATTAAGAATTGCATTGGTCTTGCTCACAAACAGGATCGTGCATAGTTGAGAACAGCTAGGATAGAGATATACTCTCCTCTTTGAAATACACAACAGAAGAGAAAAAATGCTATGCTAGTATTTTAAAAGGAAGTATAAGATTTTAGACATGACATGAATAAAATAAACAAATACTTTAAATATGTTTTTATTTCAACATTCTCCTTTATGATTAAAAAAATTAAACCACATTTCTATATACTGATTTTGTAGTTGAACATTGTCATTTTATACTCATTCTTGCCTTTTACTCCCTGAGATAATAGAAACTAATAGCATTGCAATGAGATAATTTTGAAGCCTCATAGGGAAGCTGCTGAATATGGTTAAGTATTCCTATTAATCACTAGCTTTGCTCAACATCAATATAGCTACACATTAAATTTAGCTTAGCCTGAATTATTCCTGAAGATTTATTTAAACAATTATGTGATACTTCTACATAGCTATGTGGATAATTCAAGCCAAATTTTCTAGCTCAATCCCAGTGTTAAATACTATATTTCTGTGTCAGCACATGCATTCTGGTTTATAATTGAAAACATTTATTCACTGTATGTTTGTATGTGTATATGTGATATCCCTTGATTCACAATATTTTCCTGGCACATTGTAATTAAATTTTCCTCTTGCCAATTTTCTAAATATAACTTCTCCTTTACTAATATGATGCTTTCCATATGTAAATGTCACATGCTGTCCAAAATACATAAGCATATATTTGTCCTTTTTTTCTAATTAGTCTAAAAATTAATGTTAATAAGAAAAGATAGTACAATATTTGCTAACCTCCCTCTCTTTATAGCTATCATGTTACTAAATTAAAATCTGTCATGATATGTACAAAATCAATCACTGCTCAATCTAAGAAAATAAGCAGAGTATTTTTCTATAAATATATCTTCACTCAATAAATACCAAGAAAAAAGTATGTAAAACATATAAACAGAAGTTTGAACTTTTTTTTGTTCACAAAGGAATTTCACATTTATTTTTTACAATTTTCTTAAGACAAACTGTAAGAAGTCTCCATATTAAAGAAGAAAAATTTTCAGAGCAAGACCCTAAAGGATAAGGTCTTGTCAATTCAACCTGGGCTGTCTGGGTCCTGAGCAGAGAAATTACAATGAAATTATTTATATAGACATGCAAAAAACAATTTTCCAGGAAAATAGTTTCTCAAACTGCTAAATAATGAAATAGTCCTCTTAACTTTCAAGCAGTATAGGAGGAGTTACTGTCAAAATACTCAAAATTGGACCAAAGAAAATCAGGTGCAAGTTCAAGAAATACTTAAAAGAAAGAAAGAATTCTGAACATAATTTGGTGGAGATATTTCTCAACTTAACATTAATAGATTACCTGATTATTAGGCAGAGTTCTCCTGGTCTTAACAAAAACAAATAAATCTTAAGAAATAAATATACCCTTTTAAAAAAATATAGTAGTTTTAAAACCTGGAAACAAATTCTTTTAATTGTCCATTAAGAGAAGGAGTTCATGCCCCTTCCCTTTCAGTCTGGGTGCAGTTGTGAGTGCTTCAGTGGAGAGTAGAGTGGATATAATACTATTTTACTCCTGAGTATAGTTCATCTAAACCATGCAGGTCTGGTTTTGTTTGCTTTGTTTTGTGGAGAACTCACCCTCTTGGAGCCCTGAGCTCCCATGTGACCACCTTCATGCCATGAAGAAACCCAAAACAACATGAAAATCCTCTATACTTATGAGTGAAGAAGCCTCCAGATAATCCTAGCCCCTCATCATGCCAGTTACCCCCAGGCATCTGTGTCTTTCCAGCTGTGACCCAAACATCAATATGACTATAATCACTGTGCCCCTTCTGGATTTCCAACTCACAGAGCCAAGGAACATATGAAAACAGTAGTTGTTTGACATCTATGACTTTTCCAGTAAAAGGTTACACGGTAATAGATAGCAGATACGATGCATAATTTTGGCATTTGTCAGACCAGGGTTTTATCCTTCACTCCTTTATAGGAATGAGACTTTGGTGAGACAAATAAAAGTAAAGGACATTAGGTTTGCTTTATAATGGATAAAGAGGTAGCTAAGACAGGAAATCAGAAGTAGCATGACACAATATGTCTGTTTTATATTTATTTCCCTCTGAAAAAAAAACTCTAAATAATTTTAATTTTTCCATCACATTCAGAAGGGTATAAACTCCTGATGAGTGTAACAAACAGAATGATGTGTTGCCTCTTCTACAATAGCTGAGAGAAACAAAAGAACCTTGTCTATCCCCTGAAGAATGCAATCTGGACTTTGAAGATACAATGTTAGGAAAAAATGGAAAGAAAACATGGGATAAGAAGAGAGACAGTAAAGAAACTCCAAGAAGGGCCTTTGAGCATGTGAATGCCACATGCACCAGTAGTGAGTCCAGGTAACTTTTGCACCAGGCTCTGAACTCATATACTCATGATCCTTCTGGTAATGGTTATAGAACATTTGTGTATGCTATTTTGGAAGGTTAATTCAGCCCACTGCAGAATATCAGAATTATTTTTGTAAATAATTCCATTAAATCAGGGTATTAAAGACTGTTAGCAAAGTTGTTAAATGTAACAGAAGAATAACGTGAGCAAATTAACCTGGGGAATGGGTCTCACAAAGATTCTATCAGATTCACGACTAGCAGTAGGGTGTAGCGTCTGTGCATTACTGCTAATGACAAGGGAAAGCTGGGCTCAAAGAGAAGGTACACCCCTCAATTTCAGTGTTCTAACACACAGTTCAGTCCTTCAAACCAACCATATGGAAACAAGAATGATACACCTACAATAAATGAGCTGAGCCATCTAGATGCAAACAATATCTTGGCGTTAAAAATTTAATGTAGGAAATTATATATAGTTATTTATATTTCTCCTATTAAACAGTCAGTAAAGAAGGGTTTCACTTCTCCACTTAATTTTAGGGAGTTTAAATATAGTAAAGTATAGGAAAGAATCACCTAAAATTCTAATTCAGCAAACTGAGTGCAATCTGGTCTCAGACAAAGACACTCTTTCTAGATTCTAGAAGTTCCACCTTTTTTCACATTCACTAGTTTATATTTCTTCTAGCAATTTTCTCTACTTACTTCTAATTTTTAAAAATCAACCTTTAAATTTTATGGGACCAGTTTCCTGCTACAAATAACGAAAGGAAGAAGATATTTTTATAATTTGTTAATAAATTTCAGTACAAAAAATTCATGTCTCAACAATGACAAGAACTAATGTATTTTAAGAATTCTTTTATAACTATGCTGGTATGTCTAGGGAGAAGCAGGAAAAAAATAGACGTTGTTTATTTGCATTTTAATAGAGTAAGAATCCCATTTTGAAAACCACTGCAGTTTCATTTTAAACCAAGCCATGTTTGAATACACCCATTTCAGAATTTTTAAACACCTCTGTTTCCCATTAAACCACAACATACATTTAATTTCCTCAATTGAAACTCTATTGAACAACACTATACAGAAAAAAGCATGAGCACTTTAGGCAATCCAGAGACAAAAGTAATAGTGTTCACATAGTGTGTTCCATTTCAGTGACCAGAAAAGCACCAAGTCTGGCAAAATAGATTCTCACTTTCCTAAATGGACAGATTCCACAACACCAGATCAAGAGGACTACTAATTTTCAAAAGGAAAATTTTTATTGACACATACCTCCTTTTCCCTTTGGTTCTAAACCAAATTAAAATATTTATTTTAAATATTATTTGTATCCAGTGACCTTGCAAGTCATATTGGATAGTAAAAAGAATCAGGTAGTTTATTAGTAAATATTTACAACAGGTAATGTGAGGAAATTGTAGTATTCATTTACGTAGGAAAGTGCTTTGTAATGTTTTGAACAATCAATAAAAAATAAAAATAAAAAAAATAAAACAACACAGATCCTTAAAAAAAAAACTATAATTTTGGAACTGTTGAACTACTGTTTATGTAATGAGGTTTATATCTTCTAATTTTAAGTTAGTGCCACTTATTCCCTGTTGGGGAAACTAACTTTCACTAAAGTTAATTAGAAATAAATGCATCACATGGAGAGATTATTCTACCCGTCAATAAAACTGATCCTAAGATGTTTTGATGCCTGCCACTCTAAAACTCATAAATCTTGAAAATAACATTGTCAATTCTTAATTATCTAAAAATTAATCTCTCTTCTCCTCCTTCCCTTCTGTTTCATGGAATAAATCATCACTAGTCTTTTTCATGGCTAACGTCTCTATCTCTGTTCTACTTTCATCCAGTGCTGCCGCATTAGAGAAGGACTTCCTATTAGAAGACACTAGAAGAATGAAAAGAGTTGGACTTTCAAGATGACACATTTCTGGATTCAGGTCTTCATCACTCACAGATTTCTAATTTCCAGAGTTGTGATCTTGCACAAATTTCCCAATCACCTTGCACCAGTAGGTAAAGAGTTTATGAAATCATTTTTCTCACAACATGAAAATTTAGCCACTCTCAATGTCTAGACAAATGACTCTTGCATACTAAATTGCATCTGGATGGAAGGAACTATAAATACCAGATGCGGGAGCAATAGATCTGGACTTCCCAAAAGGCAGAGACTCTTGTAACTTGCATTTTCCATGCAAGGCCCCTGAAAACCATGATTGTGCTGCTGTTCAAGAGCGACTGACTTCCATGGAGCATGACACTTTTAAGTCAGGACTATTTTGCATGTTCCAAATATAAATCTCACCCTCTAATCCCTGAGCTATCTGATGGACTGTAGTATGGACTCCCACAGAAAAAGAATGTATGATGTTTCCCTGATGGCATTCGGTGTCCTGGCCCTACATATCCTTTTAAAATTCCAGTATTCAATAAAATCAATATAGTCTATGATACTCTTGTATATCTGAATGCTTCGTTGGGCCTGGGGAACAGTTTAGATGTATAATAATGTCTAATATTTATATCCTAATGACTCAGTGAAAATTAAATCAGACTGTACTGTACATAAATGCATACATAAAGTGATTCACATGCATCATTATGTGTTTCCACACACATATAATAAAAGACAGCTCATTATATTGGAGTTTTAGTATAGTCATAAGTTAAATTGGATGTTTGTGATTTATGATGTTGCTCTTCTTCTGGTGATTTATAAATCTGAAGAAGGAAGGGGTCAATACTTTCATTTTAGGTCCTCCTACTCCTATGAGAGTACTGCCACCCACCACGTAGGTGTCTAATTTATGTTTATTTTTTTTTCTATCATTTCTCCCTGCTGTAAAGATTTCATATTGAGATCTGCGGAAAGCAATTCCTTAAATTTTTGACAATTGGTTATCAAAAGGAAAAGGAAAAAGACTCATTGGTCAAATAAATTTGAGAAACACCAGGTCAGTTGACACTAAGCATATTTTTCTTTTTACCACAATACTTCTTACAGTGCTTTGACATGAAGCAAAATGGAAGGAGACAAATAATTCTTGTGCAATTTCACCTAACCTTTTTAATGGACCATCTTTGAAATGGGCTTTTGTATAGATGACCTTGCAGGAAATACTTCCAAAACCTAAAGGTAGATCTTCTTGATAACCAAAAGTACCCCTAGGTATTAACAGATGCATCTAATTGTGTCTTGCTATATGCATCTCACATTGTAAGTGAGGTAAGTGAAGATTTAGAAAATTTTCTAATATATCACTCTAGGTCTCATCCTATTATTGATTAAAAACTGGTGATACAATTTGCCACAGCTTGTTTGTATTACAGCCTTTCACACTGATCACTTCAGCTGATAACAAAATAAAATGAAGTCAAGAGCTAAGTATAGATCCAGAGAGTCAGAAGAAGCCTAGCATGCTAGATTTATGGAAGTAATCCTGCCTTGTTCTCACACATGTAGTTATTGGAATGTTGCCTCTCTACAATAGCAAGATGAAAACTGGTATTATGGCTGCTGCTCAAGATCTCTCTTGGATCCCTGCCTCTCAGTTCAGTGGCCACCAACCTGGGATTTCCTTGCATTTCTGAAATTCTCTAATGTTTTCTTATCTTGGATAGGACATTTACCTAATTCTTCATGGCCTAATTGTCTGCCCAACTCAACCCCAGTTTCCACAAAAGAAACCAGAAATCATTCATCACCACACCCCAGAATTTAGCCCATATTATGACCTTGCCAACAGTTTTGAAATGAATAATCTTATTAACATGATAATGAAAGTTAAAAAAAAAAAAAGGCACAGAGCTTATCTCAGCCAGAAGCTCTAGAAAGTTTGGAATTTGGACTGGGATTGTGGCTCAGTGGTAGAGCGCTCCCCTAGTACAGGCAGCACCCCGGTTTGATCCTCAGCACCACATAAAAATAAAGGCATTGTGGTGTGTCCATCTACACCTAAAAAATAAATATTTTTTAAAAAAGAAATTTCAGAATTCATTATTTTTGAATAGCAGGACTATTAGAAGTAGTAGAGACAGCAATATCTGACCAGATACTGACTGAGATTTCTCATTCTGCAAATAAGGTAGTGCAACAAAGATTTACTACAATTTTAGCATTAATTAGTACATTGTTATAAGCGTTTAATAATTCCCAACAATCCACTGGACTCAATTAAAGGTTAGGGGATCTTGGGCATCTCAGCTATCATTAGTTTAATGTAAATAATTAAATATATAACTCTTTTGGAGAATTATTGAAGAATTTAATCTCTTTTCACTCAAGATAGAGAAATTCTGTTCTTATTCTAAAAGAAGCTATAAAATATCTAAGCCTCAGAAATCTTGTAGAAGAAATAATTGGAAAAGGGAGCCTATAATAAAGACGTTCTGAGGGAAAAAGGGACAAGGTAAATTCCCTAATTAGATCCTAAGAGAATGAAACTTATTGATGTGACATATTATGCCATCAAATTTTACTCACAAAAAGAAAAAAAAATGACCTTCTAGGAAGTATTTAAGGGGACTTAACCTGGAGTTGTACCAAGAAAGACAGAAGGAAAGGTCTTAGACACATAAGGATGAGATTCAGGCAAATTCTCTTACTTTTACCATTAGGAAAAGGAAATAAGGACTGTATTTGAGACAATCAACACAGACTTTTTATCGCTATGATAAAAAACCATTCTTTCCACCCAGAGCCCTTCTTTTTATCCCCCCAGTGCCATTCCTAATCCCCTTCTTAAAAACATTGTATAGAGCCTTACTTATTGCAGTTCTTGCATGAAGATTATGTTGGTTACAAAGAAGCCCACCTCAAAACAGGTTTTTAAAAAAAAGATTTGAGGGGCTGGGATTATGGCTCAGTGGTAGAATGCTCACCTTGCACGTGCGAGGCCCTGAGTTCAAACCTCAGAACCACATAAAAATAAATGAATAAATAAATAAAGTTATTATGTACAACTACAAAAAAATTTTTAAAAATATTTAATTGAATAGAAATACCAGACCCTCATGAAAGAGTTGAACAATTGAACCATAAAAGGCAAGCTATTCCCCTTCTTGGTCTATTCCCTAAAGACCTAAAAAGAGCATGCTACAGGGACACTGCTACATCGATGTTCATAGCAGCACAGTTCACAATAGCAAGACTGTGGAACCAACCTAGATGCCCTTCAATAGACGAATGGATAAAAAAAAATGTGGCATTTATACACAATGGAGTATTACTCTGCATTAAAAAATGACAAAATCATAGAATTTACAGGGAAATGGATGGCATTAGAGCAGATTATGCTAAGTGAAGCTAGCCAATCCCTAAAAAACAAATGCCAAATGTCTCCTTTGATATAAGGAGAGTAACTAAGA
>NW_025999853.1:44834395-44902209 GCF_001458135.2 Marmota marmota marmota | reverse complement strand
GAGGTGGGGAGGGGGGAGGGTGGAGGATGGGAAAGGCAGCGGAGCACAACAGACACTAGGATGGCAAATTGTAAATCAATGGATGTGTAACTGATGTGATTCTGCAATCTGTGTATGGGGTGAAGGTGGGAGTTCATAACCCACTTGAATCAAAGTGTCGAATATGATATGTCAAGAAATTTGTAATGTTTTGAACAACCCACAATAAAAAAAAAAAGGCAAGAATGCAAGCTGGGCCCCAGATACTAGAAGAGCAAGAACAGAAGCACCCATGAGACTCTCTCCATGTCTCACTCTGCTTCTTTCTGCACATTGGTCTCATTCTTATCTCTCATGACAAACTTTCAAAGTGCACCTGGAAAAACCTGTGGCTTCAAACACCACTCAAGCTTTATATTTGTTGTTTTCTACAAAAAGAGATTCAGTGAATCTTCTTTCTAGGTTCCAAGGGATGGATGGCCTGGATTGTGTGCCCAAAATGCATCAATGAATTGTAATCAGGAAAGTGAGCTCCTGTAAGAACCCAACTTATCCCTTAGCGCTCAAATAAATGGAATGAGGAGAAGAGCTATTTCCAGAAGAAGGAAAGTTACTCCCTAAAGAGTCATTACCAGCAAACAAATCAGATGTGCTTGGCCAAATAATAACCCCAGAGATATTCACATCCTGGAATGTGTGAATAAATTACCTTATATAATAGTAAAAAAAAAAGACTTTATAGCTGTGTTACATTACAGCTCTTGAAATGGGTAGATTATATTGGATTATGCTAGATTAATATGGGCATATTCAATATAATCACATGGTCCTTATTAAAGAAGAAAGGAGACAGGAGGGTGAGTGTTAAAGAGAGATTTGAAGAGACTATATTGCTGACTTTGAAGATGGCAGAAGAAATAAGGAATGTATTTAAGACAATGAGCTCAGGAATACAGGCTGTCTTCAGAAACTGAAATAAAAGCAAGAAAATAAATTCTCCCTGGATGTCTAGAAGGAGCACAGCCATGTGAATACCTTAATTTTGACCCAGCAAAACCTATTTTAGACTCCTAAGCTCCAAAACTACAATATTACAGTGACTTTCAAAAACAAAAAGCAAAGTTTATAATATTTTGTTATAGAAGCAATAGAAAAATAATACCTACACTGTCCACTGTAGCTCTGCTTCTTCTTGAAGGGCAGACTTGTGCTGCCCAACACACCTGACAGAGTAATACAAACTTAAAGCTTCACCTCCCCCCCACCACACACAGGCACCTGTATTTCCATGCACAACTTTTTGTAATAGGACTTTTAATATCAGCTTCCAAAACTGACCTCTAAAAAGCTATCAAATAAATTTCTTGGTGGAGAAATTGTGACTACTTCTCATTCCTTGTACATGTAAATACAAACTGAGTAGATTCCTCTGACCAACATTTCTTCCTTGAAAAGTTTCTCCTCTATATCTTTGAAGTGGTGTTTTCTTTTAATTCTCCTGATGCCTTCCTTCTGCTGATCCCTTAGATGTAAGCACTCCCTTTTCTGAAGCATGGATCTGTTCCTTCCCGATACTCATAAGGTATCCTAGTTTCAATTCTGTCTCAATTCAATCTCACAATCAATTATTGCATGATACTGATCAGGTTATTTAGCATGTTCATGTTCCCCAAATGACCATCACACCTGTTTTTCATGGTTGTTGGAAGATGAGAGAGAAGGCACAGAAAATAGCTGCATGGAGTATAAATTCAACAAATGCCCATTGTATTATCTTACCTCATGTGTTCTATTTCCTTTCATGTTTTAATATTTATCTCTCTCTAGCTGTACTCTTTCCTATATAATTCTAAAACTGCCTCCTAGACATCTCCATATAGTTTCCCTCATGGCCATGTCTAAAATCAAGTCTCCCTTCACTTAACCAAAAAACTGCTCCTCTTTTGAACACCCTAATAAAATCACAGTCATTCACCCCGACTGGAAAGTTAACAATTGCCTTCTAACTAGATGTTTCTCAAAACCAATTCATCATAAAATATCTCAACTGATTTTTCAACATATATCCACACTGTAATCTCCAAACATATTCTTTTTCTCTTCAGCTCTGACATCCCACCCTATCATCTTCACTTCCCGTAATAATACCACTTTATAATTTGATTAAAAAAGAGTTCTGAGTCTGAGCTTCCTCTTGTTGCTGCCTTTCACCTCAAATTTTCTGGACATTTTTATTCCTGTATCTTTCTCCTTCTACCAGAGAAGAAAGAAACCTGTTTTAAAAAGAGAAAAAAAAATCTCATGGCAATAAAAAAGAAAAATACCACAAATACTGTAGGTTTGAAGTCAAAGGGACTTGGACTCAATTTCAAATATTTTTTTTTCATTTATTAGCTGAGTGATCTTTGACAGTTTATCATTTGTCTTGTTTTCTTCAACTGTAAAAACAATGATTCTACATTTTTCTTGATCTCATTACCTCCAACCAATGTCCCTCTACTCTCATCAACTCCTCTCTGTCTCTTACAACCTCTTTTCACCTCTCCCTCATATAGCCTAGACACAGCCATAAAACTTCTAACTTCAACCTCATCTTATTAAACTGAAATTGGTGTTTGAGACTGAAAGCCCTTCACTAAGATTGTCTATGAAATATTTAACCACCATATATGGAGTTGGTAGATTCAGAAAATAAAAGCTGAGAACATTTATTTGTTTGAATTTGAATTTGAGATTAAACAATGAGTATATTTCAGGATGATTTTTTTAGTACGTCACATGCAATATTTGAGACACATCCATGCTAGAAATCATTGATACAAGGAGGAAGATGACAGCTGAGTAAGATCCTTCAGCAATCATTTCCCCATAGACACACCAATTTGAACAGCTGTTTGAACACTAAATTACCTTCGAAATGACTAAGAAAGCCAAGTGAGAGACCATAGTGTATTGTTTTAGTATGATAGAAGATGCATTCAAGGAGGCAGGAAAGTGTCACCTTTGCCCTGATTCCAAACAGGGTGGAGAAGGATGCCTCCTCCCTGGAGAATGGAGAAAGAACCAAGTCCAGGCCTTAGACCAGAAACCCAGTACCAAGCCCACCATAGTGAAACCCAGGTCAGGGTAGAAGCCCACAGCCTTTGCCCTTAGACCAGTATTCAAAAACTGAACCTCTGAAACTCCATTAGGTGCCTAAGATACTGTTTCCACCATCCCCAGGCAGTAAAGAAGAGAGAAAGACTCCATTCAGTGAGAAGCAGAGCATGAAAACTGGCCTAGGTTTTTTCCCTTGTTATTCAGTGTCAGGTCCATCATGAAGAAACCCAGCACCAAGTGGAAAGCAAAGCCCCCTATATTCAAGCTGGAGTTCACATAAAGGGCCTCTGCACCTGCCCTGGCATCAGGCCATGGCCAGCTTACAGTTTGGAGAGATCTGAATTGGGGCCTACATCATTTTTAGCCTTGGAGTAAGCCTAGGGCTCAACCCACACCCCATATTGTATTAGTGGCTACAGCTGTAAGACTCACCTATGACTCAACATAGAAACTGCCTTGGTAGTCAAGAGACTGTCTCCAGCACCCCTTCTTCAAATTTGGGTAGCACAGCTATTCTTAATCCAGTGCTAGCAGACAGAGCCTCTAGACTAGCTCCAGGACCAGGTGGATGCCGCAGTCTGGCTGGGCACAAATCACGAGCCACTCAAGCAGGAACAAACTTTATTTCCAAACTCCTGCGAACATCACCCACGCGGCCTTCTCCGGGACACACCACACCAGGCGGAACTCCCTCCACCGGAACTTCACCAACCAATGCGAACTCTCCAGGAATCCCCGCAAGAGCTTAACCAGAACTCAACGAGAACTCAAAGTACTGGCAAAATGCTAGGCGCCATCCCAACTCGGCTGTGGCTCTCAACAGGTGGAAATCTACACTCCAGTAAAATGGACACATATATCAGGCTGCATCACTGCCAGCTGCACTGTGAGCCAGGGTAAAACACTGTGATTGTGCAAGTTCTTGCAGGTCTAAGACTCAGGTGCTACCCAGTTTAACATTATGCTTGGTGGCCAAAGGACTTCTCTCATCAACACTACACCAACTTTAGCCAGAATATCTTGGAGGAAGAGTTTATTCTTCAGGGGATAGGAGGGTAGTTAGCAAAGAATATTTTCCTTGGAACTCAATGCCAACCTGGTGAAATCTAAAACTAAACAGATTATAATGACCCCACCACCAAGCAATTATCAGCAGGTGGAGTCTATGGAACAGCTTCAATGCCAGACAGAGACAAGTGGCACCAATCAAACTTTTATTATGTTCAGCATCATCTGTGTTTTCTTGCAGCTATCGTAGGCCTCAACAGTAATCAACACATAGCAGCTGGGATTTGATCCTAGCCAGCGCTGCGCTGGGCTCTGTGTACTTTGGACTCAGGTTGTGATACGATATTGTAGCAATAATGGCCACAGGTATGGCATATGAACCTGGGGCTAGTCACATCATGGTGATTCTGCCTAGATCTGAGAATTATGTAGTACATGACCATAAGCAGACATCTAGACCAGTCCTGACCCAGGGTGAGGCTTGAGAAGACAGACAACACATTTTTGGTATTCCACCAGTTCATGCTGAACAATATACCAATTGCAAACTAGAGGAAACATGGAATTGGATTGCCTTCTAGAACTGAAACAGTGACAATGCACCAAGCGCAGACTTGTGGTAAATATGGACTTATGGTGCCATCTAGTGATGAAACTGTGGAAATGAATACAGGTTTATAGAACATAAGCAGCCTACTTAAAATTTCTGGGCACAAACAAAGCCAGATTATGAAGACTGGAATGAACACCTAGTCTCTCAATGACCAGAAAATGTTGCACACCAAAAAATACAAAGAATATTCAGAAAACCATGATCTCACCTCATGTTCAAAATAAGGCTCCAGAAAATGACCCCACAGTAAACAATATGGGCAAATTCTTGGGTAAGAAATTTGAAATGTCTTTTAAAGGAATGCAATAAGCTTCATGGAAACACAGAGAAATGATTCCATACTCTAACAGAGAAATTTAAAAGAGAAATGGAAGCAACTAAAGAGAATCGGAAATTCTTGAGTGGAAAACTATACTCCGGAAATTAAAAACACAATAAAAATCATCAATATCAGAATAGGTCAAACAGAAGAAAGAATTAGTGAGACTGAAGATAGGCCAGAGGAGAAAAAAAGAATGAATAGGAATGAAGAAGGTTTACAGGAACTTTGGGACAGTATCAAAAGAGCAAATATACAGGTTACTGGGATTCAATAAGAACTTGTGAGTGCCAATGCGGATAGAAAGCTTATTCAAAGATGTAATACAGAAAACTTCCCAAACCAAGGGAAGATACAAATATCCAAGAACAGGAAAGTCAAAGGTTACCAATCAAGGTTAAGTTAATCAAGTCTGCATCAACTCATCTTTTAATTAAATTCTCAAGGTAAAAGATAAAGAGAAAATTTTCAAGGCTTCAAGGAAAAGGAAACAATGAACACATAGGTGTACCTCAGTTCACCCAGAAGCAGACCTCTCAGCAAAAACTTTAAAGTCCAGGAGAGTATGGCATATGATTGTCACAGTGATGAAAGTTAAAAAAAAAAAAAAAGAAGTTCAACCGAGAATACAATAGTGTACCACCAAAGGTATCTTTTAGAAATGAAGAACAGATAAAAATATTGCCAGACAAACAAAAACTGAGAGAATATATCGCCACCAGACCTGTGCTACAAGGAATGCCAAAGAGAGTTTTTCAAATGGAAAGAAATAAAAGTTAATGAGTAAGAAGAAAATGTGGAAAGCTATAAAATTCACTGGTAAGAGTAATTCTACAAACATGTTAATAATGTTCTAATATTGCAAGCATGGCATATAAAGCATACATTTCTGTGGAATAAAGATTAAACATCAAAAATTAAGAATAATAATAACTATTAAATTATTAAGAGATAAACAATATAGAAGAATATAAAATTGAATATCAAAAATTCAAAATATGGGGAATAATGTAGCACAAATATAGTTTTCTTATTAGTACATTTGCTCTCATTTTTTTGTTTTAAATCTTATCTTTATGATCATGTTAATTTGCTGCTTTTTCAAAATAGCTTGTTATAGTCAAAAGATTTTTATTAGCTTAATGGTAACCACAAACCAAAAATCAATAAATAGAAAAATCTCTATTATCCAAAATAATAGGCAAGAAATCAAAACACAATACTAGAGTAAATCATTTGTCCACAAAAGAAAATTTTAAGAGAAAGAGAAGGAAAGAGACACAACAAAATTACACAAGTTACAAAATCGCTGAAGATCTTATCTATCAATAAGTATTTTGAAATGTAAATGGATTAAATTTTCCAACTAAAAGACATAATGTCATTGAATGAATTTTAAAACAAGACCCAACTACATCTTGCTTACAAGAAACTAATTTCACCTCTAAGGACTTACATAAACTGAAGGTGAAAGAGTGGAATGAGGTGCTCCATGCAATTTGAATTTAAAACCAAGCAGAACCAGCCATACTTGTATCAGATAAAGTAGAATTTAAATCCAATATATTAAAAAGAGACAAGGAAGATCGTTATATAATGATAAAGGTTTTAATTCAGCAAGAGGAAATAAGAACTCTAAATATACGTGCACCTAATATCAGAGCACTCAAATATGTAAGAATATTAACAGACCTAACCAGAGAAATATACTTCAATATAATAATTGTTGGGGACTTTAATATCTCATTTTTAGCAATAGTCCCATCATCCAGGCAGAAAATCAACAAAGAAACAGCGGGGTTTAATTGCATTCTATACTGAACAGACCTAATGTACATCTACAGAATGTTTCATCTGACATCTACAGAATATATTTTTTTTCTCATCAGCACAGAGAATATTCTTCAGGATGGGCCAAATAAACGACCCATAACAAGCCTCGACAAATTTTAAAATGATGAGATCATAAGGTGTATCTTTTCTAACCACAATATAATAACACTAGAAACCAACAAAAAATTGGAAACTATACAAATACATGGAAATTAAGCAACCTGTTTTTGAACAATCAATAGGTCAAGAAAGTAATCAAAAAAAATCAAAACTTCTTGAAATACATGAAAATGGAATTCTAACATACCAAAACTGTAATGGGGGACTGGGGATGTGGCTCAGTAATTAAGTGCCCCTGGGTTCTATCCCTGGTATCACCAACAACAGCAACAAAAAAAAAGTGGAAAGATTTTATACAACTTATCATTACATCTCAAGGAACAAGAAAAAAAAGACTCAAAATTAGTGGAATAAAATAGATTTTTAAAATCAGAGAAGAAATAAATGAAAAGGAAACTAAAAAAAAAACATATAAAAGATCAATGAAACAGCTGGTTCTTTTACAATATAAAAAAATAGACAAACCATTAGCTAGCCTTAAGGAAAAAAAAGAGAGAAGACACAAACAAAATTTTTATAAGTGCTTTTATTACCACTGACAAATATTACTGCTTTGCAGATAAAATTCAGAGTCGGGAAGAGTAAAGCAGTGGCACTATCAAGGTCTTGCTGGTATCAGGTGGCAGAGGTACCTATCTTCTAACTCTCAAACCCACTTTTTATACTACTGCAATTTGCTGTCTGAGGTTGCCTGCTATGAACCGTTGTAGGTCCCAATTCATACTGAAGGATGCTGCTTCCCCTGCCAAGGCAACAATACGGTTTTTAAAAGACAAATCTCTTCTAATGAAAAGAAAAAGCAGAGAAGAAAGAAAGGAGAGGGGAAAGAGAAAGGGAAAGAATGGATGCATTAAATCACAGAGAGATTTTCATTATTGCTCTGGGTTTTGCAGTTCAATGAAGGCAAATTCATAGTAGGTAATAAGGCATTAATTTAATTTTTCTTCTGCTGTGTGATTCATGCAACTGAAAATCTTCTTGTTTTCTTTACCATTTTCTTTGAAATACATAACAAACTCAAGATTATTATCAATAGTCATGTTCATTAGAGTTGGTGAAATCAGATGTTGAAAATAAACTATTTGTACTCATCCCAGAGGGAGGAGAATTTGGCTCTAAGGAAAACAAACAGCTGTTTTTCTGTTTCCATGATGGAGCAGTACATACCTGATGCTGTTTTCTAGGTTTTCACCTATATTATCAATTAACATGACTAAACCACTAAGATATACAAGGACAGAATTCTCTTAAGACTCCTTATGTTTTGAAAGCACACTGACATATTTTTATCTTTGATGTATGACCTTCAGCACAATATTAAAAGCACACACTGCCAAAGAAACAAAGTATAGAGGGCTAGTTAAATATGGCTGAAAAAAATAACTAGAGAGAAATGTACACTTGACTGACAATATTCATATATAATAAGAAGCTAAACCTGTTTTATTATGAATTGGCAATGCTAAACTTATGGTCTCTTAAATAGATTCATGAGAAATCTGGTTTTATAATTCAGTCCTTGAAAAGTAGAGGGTCAATATTTATTTTCTTTCCAAACAAAATGGCTATAGCTATTGACTCATACCATACACATTAAACTCTTCCAAAATACAGGCTGGCTTGAACCCAGACAAAATGGGTGATTATTTTAATGAATAATAGAATACATATGAATAGTTATACTATCTATTAACTTCTATGAGAGCATTTAATGTTGCCATCTATACAATCTTGATTGAAAATCAGTGGCAGATAAACATCAGGGCTTACATTCTGTTACTACATCTTGGAGTAATTCCAGGACTGCAGGGGTTACTCAATGTCATCAGTAAAAATAATGCCATTAAAGAAAAGTGCAACATTTTCACTAACCTAACCCAAAAAAAAAAAAAAAGCTTCTAAATAACTGTTTCAATCACTTCTTCTGATTGGCTAGCAGCAGGGTTTTTCCAAAAGTTTTTCAAGCTCACAGTGGCCCACACATTTGGACAAGTTTACCTTCGGAGACTTTGTGGTCAGGTTGCAAGAATGAAAAGAGGGAGGAGAGCAAACATACTTTACCTCAATCAGAATTCCAGGTGCAACCTGCAGGGGACTTTTGTAACAACCAATTTGCTGTAGCCAAATCAGTCACAAGCACTATGCAGGTGACATTTTGCAAGATGGATTCACAATAGGTGGGACAGCTCCTGATGAAGAACCATTAGGGTAACTAGTGCCTGGTCAGTATCAATGGGGACCCGGGTGATTTGGTGAAGGGTATACCTATTCAGGCAAACAGATTATAATCAGAGGACCATTGTATCCAAAATACCAAGCATTTCAACTAAACCCCTGAACATAATTCTCTGACAAAGGACATAATTAAATGGCCCAAAAGAGCATAATTGATGAACTATGCACAAATTAAAACAGTAAGTAGTTAACAAAGATACATATATAATCAAGTATTATACATAGTAGTAATAAAATAATGATTCTAGTTTACCCCAAGCTAGTCTCCAATCTTAATTTTTCTACAAATGCTGTTACAATTTTTTCACTTGAAATATCATATTAATATGAAACCAAAATTATAAACTTTATGTATGAATACCTCTTCTAGATGTATAAACTCTGAACACACATATAAATTAAATATTAACCAAACTATAAAATCAATATCAAATTTTACATCATCCATTTGACTGGCAGTGTTATTTTCCTAAGCAATTATTTTTGATATCTGATACATAGGACTATGATGAAGGTTCTGAGTTTAGAATATTTATAATCTCTTTCTTTATGGTGAGAAAATAAGCACCATATGAAACTTACTATTCAGCTCTGTAAGGTTTGGATAGTTCTGTGGCAAGTAAGGACATTCACCTTGTGCCACAACCTTCACCACTGTCCTTGTCCAGCACCCTTTCCTCTTTCCAAACTGAAACTCTGTGTCCACTTAAGCATGAACTCCCACCTCCTACTCTTCTCAGACTCCTACAGCCACCATTCTGCTTTCTAACTCCATGATTGTGACTCTTCTAGGTACTTTCACAAGTAGAATAATACAATTTTGTCCTTTTATGAATCCACAAAGAACTCAATGCTCACCCATGTTGTATCATGTGTCTGAATGCCCTTTCTTTTTTAAGACTGAATAATATTCCATGGAATGTACATAACACTAGCTGCTTCCAGCTTTTGGCCATTAGGAATAATGCTTCTATGGATATTGATGTTCATATATCTAGTCAAATCCCTTCTTTCTCTTCTTTTTCTATATACCAACAAGGGGAATTGCTGAATTATATGGGAATTGTGTTTAAATTTTTGAGGAATTGCCAAACAACAGTTTTCCACAGTGACCATACCATTTTACATTCTTACAACGACCAAATTGCATTTTTTGATCCAAGTCCTTTAAAGCAGCACCATGATCTTGAAACTAAACTATCTAATGTTGACTGATTATGTATGTTGCTGATAAAAAATAATCTCAAAAATTGTGCTGACAATGATGGTCTACCTAAATCCTTTGATTTTAATTGATAAAGATTTCTGCTTAAAGCCCTATTAACATTCTTCTGTGGTTAGTCCTAATTTCTGCCTATTCTGGCCTATTTGCATTGGCACATATGCATATTAATGCAGCAAAGGAGGAAAGGCACTTCATTGCATCTAATCAAGAAAATAAGTCATCTTTTTTTTGTCATCCTCGTTCATTTTCTACTTCTGCATTAACTAATCCTGTGTGCTTCTTATGCCGCATCCCAGATCACTGTTTCCTGTAATTGCAATCTCAGATTTACCAGTCATCTATCCTAGGGTGATCAAAGATGTCCCAGGTCCCCTTCCTGAGGGTGAGGTATCCTACCCTGGGTCTGGGACTACAATGTGCTCATAGGCTCTGCCTTCTTGTAGGCTATTCAGGTAGCCACAGCCTTTTCCACTGTCAAAATCTCATCATCATCATCATCTTGGAGATCATTCCTAGCACTTGGATTTATGCCAGGTACTAAATTTTGGACTCATGTACCCCATTGTTTGAGGCAGAAAGAAATAATTTCTTGAGTCTCATTCTGTTAAGAAAAATATCCTCCATCCAACTGCCTTGATCTTTTCTAATTACTCTCTTTGGGGAAAAAGAAAAAGTATTTCAGAATATATCTAGAGGAAAATTTAGCATAGAGTAGGTATACTTATTCTCATTGTAAGAGGATTTCTGGCCATAAACATAAGAGGCAGAGTCAAGGGAAAAACAATCTTTAAAGCATATATACCTAAAGAATTGCATATACATGTAACATATATTTAAAAACTATTAAGACTCTGGATAAAATAGAATGTAATAGAATATAACAGAAACTGAAATAGCTAATTAACTTTTCAAATTATGTTTAAAATCAATAAGAAAAAAATATAAAAATGAGTTACTACTTTTATCATAAATACATAATTTATAATGATTACATCTAAAAGGATTCTAATGAGCACTTTTTATACATTGTTTATGGGAATAGGTTGACACAACTTTTTGGAGTATAACCTAGTAATATGTATCAATAGTCTTAAATAAAAATCCTGCCCTATAGCTTTATTTTATAAACTTATCCTTAGAATCAATCCAAAATAACAAAAAACAAAACAAAAATGAATAACTTTATGATAATAATTCATACCATTTATTAACTGCCATTCCTTTAACTGGCAGTTCTATTTAAGGCCAGGCACCCTATTTATTACTTACTAATTCTTAAATGGTCATTATCACATTTTTTGCAGACATTTGTGCCTGTCTTAAATATTTTTTCTTGCTTTACACATTAGATGTATGTGCAATTCTGTAGGTATGTATGCTTTAAGGACTTTTTTCTTTGACTCTGCCTTTTTTAAATTCTAATTTGTTATATATGACAGCAGAATGCATTACAATTCATATTACACAAATAGAGCACAATTTTTCATATCTCTGGTTGTACACAAAGTAGAGTCACACCATTTGTGTCTTCATACATGTACTTAGGGTAATGATGTCCATATCATTCCACCATCTTTCTTACCCCCATGCCCCCTCTCTTTTCCTCCCTTCCCTTTGCTCTATCTAGAGTTCATCTAATCCACCCATGCTCTCCTCCCCGCCACAATCTCATTATGAGTCAGCATCCTTATATCAGAGAAAACATTCAGCATTTGGTTTTTTGGGATTGGCTAACTTTAGCATTGTCTTCTCCAACTCCATCCATTTACCTGCAAATGCCATGATTTTATTCTCTTTTAATGCTGAATAGTATTCCATTGTATATATTTACCACATTTTTGTTATCCATTCATTAACTGAAGGGCATCTAGGTTGGTTACACAGTTTAGCTATTGTGAATTGTGCTACTATAAACATTGATGTGGCTGTGTCCCTGTAGTATGCTGTTTTTAAGTCCTTTGGGTATAGACCAAGGAATAGGATAGCTGGGTCAAATGGTGGTTCCATTCCCAGTTTTCCAAGGAATCTCCATACTGCTTTCCATATTGGCTGCACCAATTTGCAGTTCCACCAGCAGTGTATGACTGTGTCTTTTTCCCCACATCCTCGCCCACACTTACTGTTGCTTGTATTCTTAATAGCTGCCATTCTGACTGGAGTGAGATGAAATCTTAACATAGTTTTGATTTGCATTTCTCTAATTGCTAGAGATGTTGAACATTTTTCCATATATTTGTTGATTGATTGTATATCCTCTTCTGAGAAGTGTCTGCTCAGTTCCTTGGCCCATTTATTGATTGGGTTATTTGATTCTTTTGGTGTTAAAATTTTTGAGTTCTTTATATATACTTAAGGACAGGCCCCCTATTTATCACATCTTCACAACATACATATAAAAGGCAAAATAATAAATATTGCAATTCTAATTTTGGAAATGAGAATTTTGTAGATAGAAATTAAGGAGGTGTGCTATGGTTTGGATAAATGTCACCAAAAGACCACTATTAAAGGGTTAGTCCCAAGCCTATGGCACAATTGGAGATGGTAGAACCTTTAAGAATTGGGAGCTCGTGGGAAGTCATTCAGTCACTGTTGGTACATCCTTGAAGGAATATTGGTATCAAATTCCTTCCTCTTCCTTTCTTTTTCAAATTCCTTCTATCACTTTTTGCTCTGTAACATACTGCCATGGTATGCTGCTTTTCCATGGGCCCAAAATAAATGAGGACTAAAATATCTGAAACTGATCCAAAATAAATCTTCCCTATGTATAAATTGATTATCTCAGATATTTTGTTACAGTAATAGAAAGCTGTCCAACACACAGGATACCCCTGCTAGTGAGCTGAGATTCAATGTCAGATTTACTTATCTAGTCAACCACCATATCAATGGCAATTTTTAATATATAAAAACATTCAGTCACACATGGTGGTGCACTCCTATAACCCAGCAACTCCAGAGGCTGAGGTAGGAGGCAAATTCAAGGTCAGCCTGGACAAATCAGCAAGATCCTTTCTCAGAATAAAAAGTAAAAATGGCTGGGGATATCTGTAGCTCAGTGATAGAGTCACTGTGTTCAATTCTCAATACAACAATATATATGTAATATTTTTGAATTATTATTTTTAATGGGAAAAACTGAAGACAATCTAAAGATGTAGCAGCAGAAACATTGTTTATTCATATAACTATTTATTTTTCTAAATATTGGTTCCAAGATTATTTGTTACAGTTCTACACAAACTATTATGCATCCATTAAAAATAAGGTTCATAAAAAGTTTATGTGAACATAAGAGATGACGTTATGAAGTCCACTGAAAAGAGCAAATCTGTAAATATGATATTACAACTCTATATAAAAAATTTAGGTAAAAAGTCTACCTTTATGAGAGGTCACAGCTCACTTCCAGCTGAGTTGCTCTAATTCTCCCCCAGGAATTCATTACCATCACCCCCTACTCTGTCTATTCATTTCCTTCTGACTCTTCCATCTACACAAGAACTGCAGCCCAATTCCAAATCTCAACATCTACAATCTTCTTTTTTTCCTCAATAGATTAATTGCTTCAATGAGTATGTACTGAGAACCCTCTGAATTAGCCTGTGCATTTTGATCATTGTGATTAGAAAGCAGTAAGTAAATCACTTTGCATTTGTATTTATTTCTTATGCCAGTCTCACCTCATTGCTAGTTTTCTCCCCTATAGATAATCCTATTTAAAAAATAAAAATGTTAGAAGTATAAGCTAGAAGAAGAGAATGTGACCTAGAAAGAAATACCTCAAAAAATTATTAGTAGCTAAAGCAAACTTTTGGAATGACTGGCGATAGGTTTTCAAAAATATTTTCATGTCTTTTCTCTCAAATAATCATGATTTATTTTCATTATCAGTAAATTAAGCAGTTAATTAAGATAATTGATTATTAAACAAAGTATATAGTAGTTGAACAACATGCACTGAAGGTAGATCATCCTGACTATGAAGCTAAGGTTCCAGAATAATCTATATGTGGGTTTGGTAAATTACATAAACTCTCAGAACCTTGGTTTGCTCATCTGAAAATTAATGTGATACTTTCAACTTGCAACATTGACATAACGTCTATAAATAAAAAATATTAATCATGGAAATATGGCCCTGAGTGGGTGCTCAACAAAGGAGAGCTAATAGTGCATTCTTGCAAATGGTTTACATTTTAGCTGTCCTTTTCTCAATGTCTGGAGAGCAAGCAGCTGTGGCTGGCATTGCTCAACTCAGTGGGAAATCCATTTAAAGACCTTTAACTCTTAAAATTTCCCTACTTGTCTGCCTGCAGTAATGATCCTGAGCAGTAGGAGAACTGCCTTTGATTCCTCCTGTGAGACTCTGGAACCAACTCAGTAACTGATTATGTTTCTCACATTTTCTCCTTTTGCACTGCTTTGTTTAAAGTACCTTTATAGCACTGCAGAAAGTAAACTTACCTTAGCCCAGGTAAACTTTCTGATCCTCCTGGCACATTCTTGCTAAGTCATTAAATGCCTTGGAGGAAATCCTCCTGCTCTGCAGTTTAATAGGGAGTCACTCAGAGTTGTGGAATCAATTACGTTCCCGCTCCCTGGTTCCCACTATAGAAAAGGATTGACAAATGACACACAGAGGCCTGGTTAGTGAAAGGAGTCACTTTTAACTGCAACTTAATCAGCATGGTAGTCCCAGTGCTAATGAATATTAGTCCAACCAAATTCAGCTGGAAGTAACCCAGAGAACTTCTCTAAGGCAATCATTTTGCAGACAAGAAAACTAAAGCTCAAGGAGTGAATGGACCCCCTGGGACATCACAGGCCATGAATACAAACTTCGTTAATGAATAAATCTCATAAGAGAACTAGATTTTTGTACAAATAGTGGTAGCTAATATATGTGAAGGATTCATTATCTTGAAATGTTATTTCTAGTGTTTCGTAAGTATCAGCTGGCAACTTAACACAAAGCATTTTCAGATGATAAAATGGCTACCTATGTCAATTTAGTGACTCTACTAAGGTCACATGGATGATAATGGTGGAGTAGACTTCAATCTCAAAGAATCTATCCCTGAATAACATACACTTACCAACTAGACTTCACTGTCCCTCGGATTAGGCTTCTAGTCCTGAATTTCCCCTTAAAAATCATTTAGGTATCTTCATATCTCTCCACCATTACTATTAATCAAAATCAGCCACTATCCTCTCTGACCTTGACCTCTGAAACAGCCACCTGATTGGTCTTCTCTTATGCAGTCTTCTCCCTCTACCATTCTCTTCTATATCATTCCTCTGACTGATCCTCCAATAAGACATTTAATCATGGCTTAATTAAGTTATTCTTCATAAATAATACAGCTTATCAGTCACTCAGAGAACTCTTCATAATCATATCCTCCGTGAAGCACACACCAGCTATATTCAACTTCTTTCACTTCCTAAAGCAGTACTCTCTTGGATCTCCACTCTGCATTACTCTTTGTCATTCCTAGTTAAATCCTTCTGATCTCAGGTTCCAGCTTAGACATCATTTACTTGGGAAAGCATCCCCCCATGTTCTTTCCCTATATGCGCTTCTCTAGCTAAGAACTAACCATGTCAGACTGAAAATTCTTACTGAGCTATTTCTCCCATTATGTTAGGCTGGGATCAAATTTAATTTGTCTTTACATCATTGGATCCCATTTATCTAAAGTTTGTCAACCCATCTGTGCTTCAGATTCCTCTATTAAAATTGGGATGATAAAACTTCATTGAGTTGAATGAGGAAAGGTATGTAAAGTACCTAGTTTCTTGTACATAATAATGACTTAAAATCGTAATAAAATATTTTGTGAAAAAGGCAGAATAATTATATTACATTAAAATTAGCTAAAATGATGACTGGTATGCTTCAAATAATATATAAATCTAATTTTGAATGGTGGCAAGCAAAAAAATCCTAAGGGAAAGGGTGAAGAGGAGAAAAAGCAAAGCAAAGAGATGAGAAGGAGAAAATGCAGGGAGGAGAATCAGCTGGCCTTCCTGTGCATCTGCAGGGCACGGTACCATCCTGTGCAGAGTGTCCAAGGCCAGGGGGCTTCAGGGAAGCTTCTTGAAGCTTCTTGAAGCTTCTTGAAGACAAAGATTTACATCGGGGGGAATAAGAATTTCACAGGGCATAGTATTCTTATCTATATTACTTGGAAAGCCTCTATATAAATTCTGAAAATAACTAATTCATATCTGCTTGCTAGATGTTGCTATTTCTTTTAATAACACATTTCATTCCATAAATAAAGGCAAAATATTTAAACTTTATAAAAGTTATCTAAGCTAAGATCATTAAACTACTTCATTGATGTATTTAAGCAGTTTAGCAGCAATGGGTTTGGCAGTTCTTAGATTCTTCTGAGTTTCATTCAAGAACTCAGGACAAACTGGGTGTGGTGGCACATGCCTATAATCCCAGTGGCTCAGGAGGAGATTGTGAGTTCAAAGCCAGCCTCAGAAACTTAGGCCCTAAGTGAGCCCTGTTAAGCATCCCTAGCACCAAAAAATAAATAAACAAAAAAGAAAAGGAAAAGAAAGAAGAAAAGAAAACAAAGAGTGCAGGACAACTCTAGTGATATCACAAGTGGAAATGTATGGATCAGTCTTGGTATCTGGGTGGGGGCAGGCAGCACTGGGAATGATGGGCACCAGGATCAACACAGGGAACACTTCAAAATCTATACAAATTTAGCTATTTTGTTATATGGCATTGAAGGGAAAGGGATAGTGGGCATGGATAGAAATTTTATATAAACGTGTTTTTGCATTATTATATTTGATTCTTGAAGTTCTGCCTCATTTATTTTAGGAGTGTATAGTTGATCAGTGTAGAATCTCTGTTCCCAGAACAGAGCTCAATCCTGTTACTGTGTGTGAGGGAAACTGTCCTCCAAGTACCTGGCAACTCTCATATAATAGTCTGTGTGGGCTCATGGCTCAACTAAGACTGGGTCCATATTCACTTCGACCTCCTTTTCTAGAAATTACTTTCTTGGCTTTTCTTTCTTCTTTTCTTGCTCTGATTTTCTAATACTGATTCAAGGGGAAGTGAATTTTGAAATGTTTTTAATTCAGCCTTTCATGCCACCTTGCAACATTTTCAAAAAAGGATTCTATCTTCCTGGTAGAATAGTGAAAGAATCAACACTTTCTGCTGCTTGCCCAGGATTACAAAGTCATAACTAAATCTGGATCCAGAGAAAAGAGCTGCTTCATCCTCTTGAAAACCCATGCTTCTGTATAGTGTCTCCCCTCCAGAACAGTGTACCCAGAACACATCTTGTTACAAAGAACTGCACCACTGTGCAAAGAGCCAGGCCCTTCATAGGCTTCCAGTATATGCACAAATACTGTGTGTGTGTGTGTGTGTGTGTGTGTGAGAGAGAGAGAGAGAGAGAGAGAGAGAGAGAGAAATAAATTATATTTCTTCAGTCATGACCAATAAAATAGGACAAAAAAAAGTCATAGCAATTTAACTTTTCAGTACTAGCTATATGACAGACACCACGAGAAGCACTTCAAGTGTGCCTTCAATTAATCCTCACAACAACCTTGTGAGAGTCCTTGTCATTTTACTTTCCAATTTGTAAAAGGAGGTTCATAAATGTTAACTTAATAACCCAGGGTGACCCACCAGGACATGGCAAAATTCAAGCTTTGCTTAACCATCCCATCCCTTAAAGGTTAGGATATGGCCCCAAACCATTATCAGATTCCCATTTTGGCTTTAAGTTAATTAGCTCCAAGACAGAGGCACCTGCTTTAGGACATGAGCAAACACAAGACAGGCTTCAACTCTAAAGGGATAAACAACATCCAGGTTGGACTATCCAGAAAGCAACTCAACCCATGAAAAATGCTTTTTCTTTTTACAGCTCTTCATGGTGCCAGGCTGCCCAGCTCTTCCTTGCTGGAAGGTATCATAATTTCCTGAAGGACCAGCCCTTCCCACCCCTCCTACTCAACAACCCCATACCTTCAGCTTCCAATTTATTTTCTCTTTGTGATAATGCTTTCCAGACCCAAATATAATACCAAACTAAAATCAATTTTTATTCTAGCTGAAAAGGTCGCTGCAGGCCAGAATAAGGATTTTTTACATCTGAATCTTGTTTTTATATCAAACATTTTAGTCAAAATCCAGTTAAGTTGTTAATTTCCCTAAATTTTCACTTTCAAGACATATTCCAAATATATTATCTAGGAAGTCCTGCAATAGCACATTCAGTGTTATTTAAGTTATATTGAATCATGAGCTATCAGTTACTTAAATTGATGCAAACAATAACTAAAAATATAAATTTCAAATTGCCCAAAGAAAACATACTGGGTCTATTTTCCCCTCCACATTATAACTATGAATGAGAAGAAATAAATATGTACTATTAAATCAAGATAAATCAGAGATGAGAGTGAAAATAGAAATCTTATAAAGTTAGAAAGTTACACAGCATATGGCAGTACTTCTCAGAACTTAAAGTGCACAGGGATCACCTCAGCATCTTGCTCCTTTGGAGATTCTATTTCAGTGATTCTGAGGCAGTGCTGAGATTCTGCTACTCTAACAAACTCCTAGTTGATGCTGCTGCTGATGATGATGATGACATTTATGGTCCAGATACTATGCTTGGAAGAGGAAGAGACTGCAGGCTAAAGGAGTGGCTCCTGAGTTAAATAACTCAAATTTGTATCTGGGCCTGCAGATTAAAAGTTGTGTGTCCTTGGATGAGTTATTTAGCCCCTCTCTGCTCACGTTCATCTGTATAGCAGGGCTTATGAGAGTGTGCTTATATAAAACAACATATGTCAATCTTTTCACATAGTGCTTGGCATACAAGTGGAAATTAGAAAAAGGAGAAGGAGGAATTAATGAAGATTTATGTTTTTTTTTTTTTGTTTTGTGGTTGTTGTTGTTGTTGTTTTATGTTACTGGGGATCAAACCCAGTGATCTTCAACTATTTATAATAGTCTCTCAATTGATCAGTATTAACTGTGTCTCTTTCCAGACTTTTTGTCATACCAAAGCTAGTGCAAGATTTTAAAATTTAGCCATGTCAATGCCTACTTTACCCATACACATGCCCTTAAGATCATCACAAACCTCCTTAGCATGGCCTCCACGTCCTGCAGGGTCCTGGAGGCTAGGTATTTTGTTTTCATGAATTTGTTTGGCACAGTATGAAGGCTCCCCAGTCTCACTGAAATAGTGAAATGATGTGTATATGTATGAATGTTTGTGTGTATGTGTTCATATTCACTCTCTCATAACTACTTCAATATCTATATATAAATACCTATTCAGTATTTCACCATTATATAATTCCATAGCTATAATATCAACTTACATCTTTACATATTTCATTTATACTTATTCTTTATCTAAAACAGAATGAGAATAAATGAGATAAAGTGAGCACTCTCGGGGTCTAAGGAGGCAACTGTAAGTGAAAACCTCAATGCAAGTTTCTTGGCCAAGTCCAAAATCTTAGGGCTGAAAACTCAGAAGTTTCAGGGAAGTCTTGAGGTCATGAGAATGCTGACACAGAACGATGATCTGGCTTCGGCTGCTGCCAAGATTCAACAGAGCTGAGGCTAATCTCCTAGCCAGTGGTGATAACAGGAGTAAGTATTGACTTAACTAGTGGGAAGAGAAAATCTTTTCAGACAAAAGCAATAGCTTGGGTGAAGGTCAAGCAATGAGACAAAGCAAAGTGAGGAAGAGATTTTGAAAAAAGTGTTGTTGGGGGGCACAAATACAAAGGCTAGCTAGTAAGAGAGAGTTAGATGCCAAGGCAGGAGTGAGACCTTGCTGGACATGGAGGCCATATTAGGAGGTTTGTGATGATCTTAAGGGCATGTGTATGGGTTAAGCAGGCATTGACATGACCAGATTTAAAAACTTACAGTGGCTTTGGTTTGACAAAAGGTCTGACATGAGGTACACTTGATACTGACCCATTATGAGATAATTATAATGCAGCTGAAGACAGTAATGGTAGAGTGAAGCAGGGAAGGACGATACATAAACAAGGGATACTCTGAAGGATTTTAAGCAAGGAATCAGGAAGGTGCATTTGTCATTTTAGAAACATGTACAAAAAACTGAAGATGCTGTGCTCAAAATAAAACCAGCTAAAAGGCTTGAGTATGTGAAGAAAATGAAAAAGGTCTACACTAAGACTGAGGGCTGGAGACGAAAAGGATGGTTAAAACCACACTTTAGATAAGAGATAAGAACCCTTTTTTAACCAAGTTTTTGGTGGGCCCTGGGATTTGGTGACATTAATAAGAAAAGGACACAGAAAAGGAGAAGGTACTCAAAGAAGAGGTAAGATGTTCATGACTTCCAACATGACTCAGTCCATATACTCAATGCATTTTACATTCAGCACTATTTAGCACCTTTTAGCTAATAAAATTTTAGAGAGACTGTAGTTCTCAATACGACACTGCTTAAGTCAAAATAATACCATTCAAGTCTAATTTCCCAAATGTTTTCATAAAAGATGACTATGTTCTGATCAAAAGGTTAATACTCGATGTTTAAAAGCCAGAACTCAAATGTCACATTTAGTCAACTCTGACTGATGTGTGAATGCGCTGTATGAATGAAATCTGTCTTGCCATAAGACAGTGCCTGAGTCTATAAACCAGATTGAACCAAGAGAGTAACACTGGTCATCACAAAGTTTAGCCATCTGAGACCTGAAGCTGGGGAATCAAATCTTATGAACTGAAACACATTGGGAGTCAATAGGTCAATGTAGTGTTGCGCTACTTGCTGTAATGGCACTAAGCAATCATACGGATGGTTTGGCAGAGTAATGGACGTGTGAATCGCTCTTGTAGAATCATCCTGAGTTTGTTTTTAGTTTGAACTATCTATGAAAGAGCTAGAAGAGACACTGGGCAATTCCTGTAAAGGAGATGTGGAGACTTCAGAGTGGACAATATCAAGATGTCTATTTATCTTCTTCACAGAGAGCTAGATGGCAGTGCTCCACAGACACAGCTCACACCTACGGGTGATGAGATCTGTGTGCCATGAGGGAAAGAGCACAGACTTCAAAGTGAGACTAGATGAACATAATTTTTCACCTAATATATTTCCTGGTTCCATGATCATGGGAAAGGGAGCTGAACCATATTTTTCACTTTGGAAATAATAATAATGATTGATTTATAATATAAAGATCAAATAAGCTAATACATAAGAAGCACATGGAAAAGTGACGTGAATATAGGTAATTGTTAAGTATGTGCTCTTTCCTTCATGTTTTTATGGGTGGTTTGAGATTCCAGTATACATAAAAATCCCCCAGAGTGCTTGCAATAATGTTCCTGGAATCCCTTTCCCAGCCATTCTAACACACAGGTCCAGAACATTACTTAGAAATACAGATTCCAGAGCACTCTCAGTGACTGATGTAGTTGATACATATACTCAACTGCATCTTGAGAGAGTCATACAAGAAAGCTGAGACAATTATTCTAGAATGCAAACAAGCACTCCTGGAACAACTACAAAGAGAAAAAAAAAAAAAAACAAGTACTGATTCAAAACACACCACCAGAAAGGACTCAAGTTCCTCAGAGTAGACTATAACCTCAACAGGAAAAGGAAGTGTTCATTGTCAAGGGCCAAATGTAGGATGTTCCTCAGAAAGCCAAATGTCACAGCATTGGAGACCATGTGCTTCAAAGTAACCTTAGGTTTAAAAGAAAACCGTAAGTGATTTTCCTATGAGCAAGAATGTTTGTTTGATTTAGAAAAGACAAATTCTCCATTCAAGCTCAGTGGGTGTGTATTCAGGAAGAAATAAATCAAGAGTTTGAGAACCTCCACTTTTCTATCAAAATTCACCATTTCTTGTGTTATACCCTCATGATTCCTAAAGGGTGAAGTCAGTTTCTTCTCATCACTTCCTCATTTAATATTTCTTTTGCTCAATTGTACACACGGAGCTCCTGTTAAAGAGTGATGAATCTTGTGCAGGAAATGGAATCTAATACAGTGTTCCAACTCAGCAGCAGGTACAGTGACATCCTATCTGAATTCCAGAACTACTCATCTCACCAAGCAGCTCTGTCCATCTGACCTGGGCAGCCGACTTCCTACTCCAGCCATGGTTGGTGAGTGAACTGATGCTCTCATTCCCCAGCATTTTTCCATCCGTCTTACTCTTCAAGATTTGTGAATACATTAAATCACTCAGTGCCAATCACAGCTCTGCATGCTGGACTTCCAGCAAAGCCGCTGACAAGAAAGTCTAATAAAAGGAGATTGTGTGATATAATAATAATCCTGTTCCAGATATGATTTGGGGGGAGCCAGAGGCCGTCAAGGAGTAAAGAGGAGGAAAGGAAGAAGATTGGACCATGTGGCATGAGAAAAAGGAGGAGGAGGAGGTGGAGAGGAGGAGGAGGAAGAAGAAAAGGAATGAACATTTCAGGCTCCTTCTTTTAAAATAGCTCTGGTGTGGGAAAGAATGAGAGAACATTTCCACCAAGTCACAATCCTTTGGGGACAAAACTAAACTGGGCTTTGTAAATAAGAATGTAGGACTTAGAAAAGAAATAGTTTAAAAATCACTAATCATCACTTTCAATTTCGAGTGCACTTTCAAAAGCTCCAAAAAATAAAAAATAATTCCAAACATCTCTCTCTATTTAGGATTTTTTGGAAGAAATCAAGGAACTGGTAATCAGTACTTTTTAAGTTCTAAGTGCCCTAGGACAATCAGAAAATTGAACTTTCTTCTTCCTTAAAGGTTTATGTAGTATGTGACCTAACTGAGTGCAATCAGGTAAAGAACATAAAAGAAAAGACCTGATTCTGAGTCAAGACCAAATTTCAGGGTACAGAGGGATTGGAAGAAGACAGAAAAGGGAAGAGAGAAAATCACCTGTCTGCAATTCTCAACCCTTTTAAGACACAACATCATTTACCACATCTACAGTCTTCATGGCCATAAGATTTCTCTTCAAGTTAGGAAAACGAATGAAGGGATAGTTAGTTTCTTTCTCAGCTTTTTAAAATTTTATTTTTTAGATAACAAATAATAATTGCATGTATTTATGAGGTACAAATCAGACATATCTCACGATCTCACTTACATGTGAAATGGTTTGTTTCAAGAAAAGTATTAGTGAAGGGATTCACTGAGTTTTCCTGTAAATAATTAGTTCTCACATAGTACACTTTGGAAAAATTCCATTTTATGAATCTTTCCCCAATCACATTTCTATTTATTTTTTTATTTATTTGCTTAAAATAAGAAGCGCTGTGTTCGGGCTTCCATAATGAAGTCTTCCTCTGCTTCTTCTCAGTGTTTTATCTCCCACCATTACTAGGATTACAGAAGTAATTGATCCATTCTGTGGGTATATTTCATGCTCAGCTCCAAGAAAATGAATGTCTCATGTCTAAAGGCTTATGCTCTCACAAGCCCAACTTTCCAGGTTTAGCAGCAGGAACATTGCTGTCTAATTCACCCAAGTCTTATGTGTCAGAGTAAGAAGCTTAATTTGCTTTGTGACCACTTTCCCTAGGTCCACCTCATCCTGTCCACCCCATGCCTGATAATATGACTACTGTTTCCCTATGCCAAAGGCCCTCATGTAATCCAAAATTTTCATAATGGTATTGAATACCAGTTTAAGCCACAGGGAGACCCACAGTCTGTAACACCTAGCCTCCTCTCCCACCCCTTCACCAAAAACAAACATGCCTATCTGTGGCTTAGTCATGTCCACCACTCAGAGCTCAGTGAGTGAGGTGTGTAATTCCATATCTCCACATCTGTGACAGTGCTTCCTCTCTGTTCGTGAGGCTAGCTTCAGCACATTCTTCAAAATTCAAAATCAGACATAGCATCCGCTGGAAGCTTTCCCAGGCTCCTTTGTCCCAAGTCACTCTCACTTCTGTGCCCCCAAGATCTGCTGTGAACCTACCTAAACATTTCACTGTCCTTTACTGGCCAGTTGCCCTTGAGCAATTTGACTCATTAACTTATTAGCATGTTGCTTTAGACGTTCTTTCTGCATCTGTATCAAGACTTGTATCGCATTGAATTCTTCAACATCAGAAGTAGAATTTGTTTTCCTTATTTTTTAAAATGAAAATTCCTACTTCTAATATTGAAGAAGTAGGAAGAGTAGGGGGGATAATTTACTGAAGGCCACAAAGCTAGGAAATATGGAGCAGAAATTACTGGTTTCACCAGTTTGTGATAGCTGTCTTCTATTCTCAATGCTTGTCACAATACTTTTCTTTTGTTATGTGTTGAGTAAGTATTTGACATGAAACATAAGTGAATGAGTGACTAAATAGGTTCATATTATACTAACCTCCATAATAGGTGGACAGGG
Organism: Marmota marmota marmota; assembly: GCF_001458135.2. Lineage (NCBI taxonomy): Eukaryota > Metazoa > Chordata > Mammalia > Rodentia > Sciuridae > Marmota > Marmota marmota. The sequence goes on along the minus strand of NW_025999853.1, from coordinate 44,877,359 downwards.
CCACCCACTCAATGACACATTGGGCACCTTGCTCCCAGTCTGGCTCTCCTTCAAATCTGCCCCCATCCTGGGTTAAACTGAATATTCCATCTAACATCCTGGCATGTCAAGTCCCAGAAGGATGCTAATAGACACTTCTACAGACAACTCTTACTTACATTTTGATCCCCTTCCTCTGAGAATAGAAACTTTGTGCAGGGATATGAACCCTGGAAGTCCTATCAGCAGTATGTATCACATACTTTATCCACAATTGAATAGATTAGGAAAGACACTTGATCCAAGTCACAGCAATTACATTCTCACTCTTGAGATTTAGAGTTGAGCTGGTCAATTGAACAGAAAAATGTTTAAATTCTGGAGCTATGAAATGGCCTCTTGTTTATTTGCATGCCTAGCACTGAAATCTAGTGTGCAGAGAAAGAATACTGAAGGAGATACCTGGACATGGTAACATAAGCAAGAATGACACCAAATATCATGTAAATTATAAATGTTCTATACTTGAGTTTATGGCATGGCTTAGTGCCAGACTGTCCTTGGGTCAGTTCCATAAACTATCCTTATATTTGTACCAATGCATTTTCTTTGTTGTTTTACTTAAGTTACTTGAAGAGTTTTCACTAAGAGAATCCTTCATCTCCAGATTCCCTAACACATTTTTTCAGTCACATGGACCTTAGCAGCACTCCAAGTGGCTCTACCTCAAATATGACTAAAGCCAATATTGCTCTTCTGACCACAAACTTATTTTTCCTACTTGATTTCTCAACTACCTACCTATTCTTTAGCCCTAACTAATCCTCCAGTCTATTGGCACCTCAAACTTTTTTCCCTATCTAAAAGCACCCCTGGTGTATTCATTTACCTCCACATTCATTTTGAACACCATATCTTCATTCCCACCCTTTTTAGGTAATACACATAATATTCTCATTAAGTTGACCTTTTCTAGGACCATCTGAAAACCAAACATCTTCAGCAATAACTACACCAATACATGCCAAGAATCCACCTGTTCTGCCTATTCCATACCCACACTTGGACAGTTAGACACTGGTGGAGAAATCCATTCTAGAAACCCACAGTCACTGACTTTCCATGCAACTATAGTTCTCCTGTCAGTTTAAGTCTCTCACATCACATTATCTTTCTCAAAAACTTTTCTCTTCCCAAACATTGTATTATATTCTATGAACCCTCTCAGTCTTGCATTTATTTCTATGTAATAATAATCATGGTTAAAATTTTTATAGAGCTTCCATGCCAGGTAGCATTCCAAATGTTTTGCTTATAATAATTCATTTAATATATAAGGTAAATGCTATTATTAATTATATTTTACAGATAAATAAACTGAGCCCAAAAGAAGAAGCAACCTCTCAATATCACACAGCTTGTAAAAGGCAGATCCAAGGTTCAAATTTAGCTGTCTGGCTCTAATGATTCTGCTCTTGTTTTAACTTTTGTCTTGTTTCAGACAAAAACTATAAACAGTATTGTATAGTAATTCTTTCAAGGTCTCATCAACAAATCCATGAGCAGGTGCGGGCCCTGTCCTTTCCTCCTCTCCTCTGTCCCTTCAGTCAGAACAATTCTTCCATCCAGCTTGACATTCTCATTCCCTGTCCCTTTTCTTCTCAGAAATCTGATCTTAGTTATTATACATTTTTTCTTCTGTGGCTAAGCCCTTACATTGTAATTTCTGGAAAAGTTCCTGGCTTTTAAGTCTCCCAAATTTTATTTATTTTTGCTACTCTATTCTAAAAATCACTAATTATAATATTTTGAGGAACTTTGTGTTCTTCATTGTGTCTTTGTTAATGATTCTTTCATCTCTGTTTATTTTGATTTATCTTTCCTGATTGAGGTTTCTAAACTACCATGTTTTCTCTTTAGCTATAGATTCATTCTTAAAGCCCTGAAGAACCAGTGAGAGTCACTGTGTTTGAGGAAGACAATTTCCAGTCTGGGATACAGAATGATTTGATCTTTTTGCTTGGGAACTCCAAAATATATCTGGAATGCTTCAAGTTTGACACCTGATATGGGTTAAGTTGAATTCCCACACAGCACACATCCAAATTCTTATTTTGAATCTCTAATCCTCAGTATCTCAGAATATGTACTTATTTGGAAATAGGGTTATTACAGAAGTCACTAGCTAAGATAAATTCACAGTAGATTTGAGTAGTTAAGTAATCCAATATGACTGGTATCCTTATATAAAGGAGAAATTTGAACACAGGGAGAACACCATGTAAAAATAAATGCACTGATCAGGCTAATGCTTCTATAAGCCAAAGAACATCAAACATTTCAGGCAAACCACCAGGAGATAGGGAAAAAGCATGGATTCTCCCTCAAAGTCCTCCAAAGGAAGCAATCCTACTGACACCTTGATCTCAGATTTCCATCCTTCAGAACTGTGAGACAATAAATCTCTCTTGTTTTTGCAATTCAGTATGTGTTGCTTAGTTACAGCAGTTCTGACAAATTAACACACTACCTTTAAAAGCTCTCCAGGAGCGTTGGTTCCTGGCCTCTGTCACTTAAGGAGCAGGAACCAAATACCTGCTGGAATGACCTCTCTTCAGTAGGTAAATCCTATACCTCAACACACACACACACACACACACACACACACACACCTCCTGTTGTAGGGGTGTACTGTTTGGGAGGGTGGCTCACCTGGCTATGCTGACTGGGAGGAGTTAGGTCAACTATTCCATATTCTCCATACATAAATATTCAAAATCTCTCTCCTTTCCTTTCTAAATGGTACATGGTATCTCTAAGACCTGAAGCTCTACTGAGGATCTTGAGTCATCTGCGAGTACGGAAAATCCAACAAGGTTGATTTCTCTCTCTGCAATAACCTAGTTTCTAAATTTAGGAGTTCCATAAATCACTTACCATTTTTCCATCTGATTTCTGCCTTCCAGAAGTGTGTATTCAGTATATTCAGAATACAATGGTGTTATTATCACTGTTATGGAGGCATATCTTTCTTAATGCCTTTGTTCTCATTTTAGTTGATTTTTCTCTGCAAGGAGTAGAGATAAGCATGTGTGAATAATTTATCGTCCCCCAGCAAAATTCTATGAGCATTTAAATATGCTCCCAAATTTGTACTTCTTTTATTTTCACATTTTCTCCTTGTTATAGTTCTGTCTCCTCTTCCTCACAAATCATGAAAACTGTCTTTACTATGCATCTCTATTGCATTACCTCCTCCTCAAGCTTCACACCTCTCATGCATCTTCCACCCCTACACCAGCTCTATGAGGATGTCCAGATAATGCTCCATAAGGTTTCAATGTCATTTAGTCCCATAAACACTCTTCAGGTGACCTTTTATCAGCACTGGTTGAATGACCACCCCCTACTTCTTGTTATTTTCTCTGTCATTGATTCCAGAGACACTCATTCTTTTTTCTTGTCTTCTACCACCAAAGTGATGCCTTTTCAGTCTCCCTTGATGGCTGAGTCTTTTCTACCTGATCTTTAGATACGTAGCTTCCCCAAGGATATGAGACACAGCTCTTCTTGAAGACTACTCTTGGTGTGATCCATTCTACTTCCTGACTCTATTTATCATCCATTCTTTTCTGACTCAGATGCACTTCTCTAACTAATACAGAGTCTATAAATTGGTCCATATATTCAGCTACCTTTTTAATATATCCTTATAGATTTCTTACAGTTATTTCAAACTAAGTATACAAGTAATAAAAGAAAATATAGCATACGAGGACCATAATATGAGGAACAGAAAAGCAAGATGGGCAAAGGATATTAAATGAGAGTAGTCAGAGAAAATTTTGAGTACTTGTTGTTGAGAAAAGCCAAGGAATAGGATACCAGTAGGTGAATTCATAAAACAATAAGGAGCAGTACTAAAGAGCAATACTTGGAGAGGTACTAGACAAGGTAATTTTTGAAAGAAGAATGAGAGTTGAAGAATTGAAGAATGAGAGTGGCAAAGCCATGGTTATGTTAATATAGAGGCATTAAGGGAAGGTCAGGTAGCAGTGAGATTAAATGGTGGTATGGCACAGCATAAGGCATTGGGATGAAGGAATGGATCATTTTTCTGTCTTCACAATTTTTCCTGATCTTTTTACTTATTATGGATATAATAATTCTTATTTAATTTGTATAAAAATGTTTATATTTTCATGCTGGGTATGGTGGTTCACACCTGCAATCCCATCAGCTCAGGAGGCTGAGGTAGGAATAATTCAAAGCCAACTACAACAATTGAGCTAGGCTTTAGGCAACTTAGTGAGGCCCTCTCTCAAAATAAAATTAAAAAGCCTGGGGATATAGCTCAATGGTTAAACTCTCCTGGGGTCAATCCCTAGTACACACACACACACACACACACACACATACATACACACACACGTTTATATTTTCAAATTACTCATCCAATATTATCAATTATCTTTCAAGCTACAGACATCTAGAAGTACACACAGGATTTAATTTGACTATTCTCCCTTTATTCCAGGTTTAGCCTCATCAACTTGATCCTTGAAACTCATGAATGAGAGCCCACACCATGTGTGAAGGATGAAGATGGAGGGGAAGGTCATTGGAGGATGTGAACTCTGTGCTATCCCAGGATCCATTTCTGCTCCCTTTAAGGATTCTCATGTTTCCTCACCAATGAGGTTATACAAATTATCCAGAAAAATATGAGTAACTGGTGTCAACATTACTTTCCCTCCAACACCATGGTATAAACTGTGCCGATTTGCTCTAACCACCAGCTTGCCTTATCTTCTGCAAGAAGTCTCATGCCAGGAATATCTATTGAGTCCTTTGTTTTCTATTCCCACAGCTCTGATCTCAAAGGGGAAAAAACTCCTTAGGACCATGGATTAGATCACATTCTTCTGTAATTCTATTCTGATGGTGGTTAAGCCATTTTTGAAACTTGAATTTATTTTATATATACAAAAAACATAAAAATTGTACATAGTTATGGTGTAACATAATGTTTCTATTCATATATACATTATGTAATCAGGTTAAACATATCTATTTCCTCAAACATCATTTCTTTATGGTGAAACATTCAAAATCCTTTATTCTACATTTCTGAAATATACAGTATATTGTTATCTGTAGTCACCTACTACACACTACTCCAAAACCTCTTGTTCTATATTACTGTAATTCAATACACGTCCATCAACATTTCCCCATTCCCCCATTCCCCTAAATATCCAGCCTGTGGATATTGAGGCTACTCTCAACTTCTATTGAGAGTAGCCTATTGAGATTGATCATTTTCAATCCCACATATGATCTTGATCATGCAGTAGTTATTTTTCATTTCCTGGCTTACTTCACTTAATATAGCGATCTGATCTCCAGTTACATCCATCCTGCCACAAATGGCAGGGTTGTATTGCTTTTTATGGCCAAATAGTATTCCATTGTGTTATTACCACATGATCTTTATCCATTCATGGGTTGATGGACATTAGATTTTTTCTATCTCTTGGCTATTGTGCATAGTGCTTCAATGAACATTGGAGTGCAGATGTCTCTCTCCATACTGATATCATTCTCTTTGAATATATACCTAACAGTGGGATTGCTGGGTCATATGAAAGTTCTATTTTTAATTTTTTGAGGAATATCCATACTGTTTTCCATAATTGTGGTACAACTTACACCCCCACCAACAGTGTGGAAGGTTCCCTTTTCTCCACATTCTCACCAGCAATTTTTATCTTCGTCTCTCAATCCTCACCATCCTTACTGGAGTGAGATGGAATCTCATTGCCATTTTTCTTTGCATTCCTTGATGATTACTGATGTTGATTATTTTTTCATGTACCTTTTGTCTAGTTGCATGTTTTTAAAGTGTCTGTTTAGGTCTATTATCCTTGCTCACTTTTAAAAAGGAAATTCGTGACTTTGTTTTTTGCTATTGAGTTTTCTTACATATTCTGATTCTTAAATCCTTGTTCAAAGTATAGTTTGTAAATGTTTTCTTGTATTCTCTAAGTGGTTTTTTTCACTTTATTAGTTGTTTTCTTTGCTGTGCAGAAAGAAACTTTGTAGTTTGGTATAATTTTTGCATTTGTCAATTTGGGGGTTTCCTTCCTATGCTTTTGAAATCTTGTTCAAAAAATTCATGCAATATTATGAAATGTTTGCCCAGTGTTTTCTTTGAACTAATTTTTCAAACTGTTTATCCTCATTTAGCATGGACATTCAGTTTCAAGAGATCACAGGCTCCCATGGAACTGTGTCAGTCCTGCTTTTTTCAGGAATTGGTCTTTTTCCTAAGCTTTCTGTTCTGCCACAACCCTTACAGTTTAGTCACCAGATTCCACTTGATTATCGTGTTTTTCATTGGGATTGTAATTGTTTATATTTCAGCTAATATTGAGAAGTGGAACCTCTTTGTGGTTCCATCTTAAAGATGAGAAAACTGTCATTCAGACTAATGAAATTATTTCAACAAATTCACAAAGTTGAAATATGAAATATGACACCGTTTATAAAATACTCAGCAGAAAATTATGCATCTTATTACCTCCACACCATCACCCATCCAAGCCATGATTATCTCCCTAGATGATTCCAGTAGGTTCCTAATTGGCCCTGCCCATAGTTATGAATCCTCATACAACAGTTCAAGTGTTACTTTGAAAACACATTTAATTGTATTGCTCTGCAGCTCAAATCCCCTGTGGTTTTTCATTTCAGTTGGAGTAAAAACCAGAACCCTCACAGTTCCTTAGAAAGCTCTATCTAACCTGGCCTCTGTTACTCTATTCAATCTCTTACTCTATCTGAAACTAATTCCACCTCACAATCTGCTCCTGCTCCAGTGATCTGCTTGCTCTTCTTAGAGTGCCCAGTGTGTGCAGTGTCCTCAAGTCCTCTTCACTGCTCTTCTCTAGCCCTGGACTTCCTTTCCCACAAGAATTTGTCTGGCTAATGTCATTACGTCCTTCAGGACTCCTCTTAACCACCATCGCTGCAGCTTGCTTAGCCACCTAGTTTTAAATTATAAACATCCTCTGAGCCATGAACTCCCCAACTCCTACCTATTTGATTTTCCTCCATAATGCTCTTTTCTACCTAATAAATTCCAGTTTGGGCCTATATTTTTGTCTGTCCCTGTACCCTTCCCCAACACACATGTATGCCATTGTAAGTCACAATGACAGTTGTTTGTATTGGTTCTGTCTCTTACTATATTCCCAGTGAACAGGATTTGCTTGAATACCGATTATATATTGAGTGTTCTATTTGCTTATTAACATGGAACATTTTTCACACATAAAAGAACTTAATGAATATTTAGCATTTTATTATTTGTTTTGTCTCTTTTACTGTTAAGACTGTTTCTGTTTACATGAGACAGGGAGAGAACTCTGTACTGCTCATCACTCCTCTCAGTGATCTCCTTGTTTATCCCGAAATACTACGCACATGAAGATAAAGAGGGAATAAATTCTAACAGCAAAAAAATGGTTAAGTCAATAACCCAAAAGGCACTCTGGTGTAAGAGCTAATAACTTTTCAACAAATGTACGCTGAAAATATGAAAGATACAATACAACTGCTAAGATATGGTCCAATCTTCCCATGCTGTCTTCCAAAGTATGAGGGGGGCCAGTGATAATGGCCTCCAGTGATATTATCAGAGAGTAAGCATCACATGCTTCAAGGTGCATATGTGCTGAGAGCGTTTGGGGAAGGCACTTCATTTTCAGAGTCTGGTAGGAAAAGTTTATAACATTTAAATTAAAAAAAACAAAAACACTATTGGATTTACCCTGATGTGGGACTGAAAGGTACTAACTATACATTCTCCGAAGAGTCCAAAAGGAAATACTTAGATGTTGCTTTTCCTAAATTTTGAAGGTTTACAATCATTCCCATAAACGTGGAAATGTTACAATTTCCCCTAAACACAAATTCTTCCTGCTAAAATCCATATCGTCAGCTATGTGCCTACTATCATTACAGGATATGTCAGATGCGTGCTAACCGCCTCTCCATGTGATAGGACCAGCATATGGAACCCACAGCATTAGGAAAAGACTCAAGCTCTGTCTTGCACTAGTTGAAAGAGCTTTGCAACATTACTCAGCCCCCAGGAACCTTTGTTTCCTCATCTCCTGCAACGGTTATCATTGCTTCCCTTCACAAACGGTTTATGTGAGGATTAAAAAGATGATTTATGTAGAATTTCTGGCACATAGCCTAGAAAATAGCAGGTGCTTGATAAATGTTAATTTTTGTTCAATTCCCCCAGATATTCCAATTCAGGGGACCATTGCTCTGACTAGTTCATCTAATTACCTAATCTATGTTAAGTATGTTACCCTTCACAAATAATAAAACACATTTCTACTGAAAAAAAAAATGGTTGATGCCAAAATAAATGATATAATTGGTGGTAATATGTAATTTTAAATGTATGATGGAAGGGAAGTTTTTAAGCAGATAAGACATAAGTAGCTATTTACCAGAGTAGACTTTCCTTATTTACCAGGGCAAATAGACTAGGCATGTTTAGTAAGAGATTACTAAATAAGGTACAGTAAACAGTCATGTTTGCTACCTGGTTCTAATCCTCTTCTCTGTGGAAACTTTGCTTGGTGAGAAGCAACCCTATCCCATTTATGCTGGGCATTTAGAGTGAAGAGGATGTTTTCTCTGGGTTGCAGATAGGGAGCACATGCCCTAGACTAAAAATCAGGTAATACATTCCACCCATGTGTTCACACTGATGTTTTAGAGATACTATCTGTCCCAAGTCTGGCTGTTCAGGACAATGACACCTAATTAGAGTACTTGTTTTAAGCTCTTAGTTAAGAGGTCTTTATTCTGCTCCTCTGAGAATTTTACAAATAAAATCCTGAGACTATGGCCCTAACACTCCAGAGAAAGTACAGCTAGATTTGTTTTCACATGGTATAGTTCAAGTCCTGAACGAAGAAAACTATGTGGCAGATGTTGTTGTTGACTTTCTCATAGTGCCCCTGCCATTCCCTCTGTGGCTTCCATGCACATCCCTATCTTTCTATTGCCAGCACCTGCAACTCTCTACTTGATGTCTCCTCTGGCTGCAAGTGTGCTCGACTTGCAGACAGAGGAGATTAAAAAAAAAAAAAATGCCTGGAAAGTAGGATTAGACACTAATGAAAGATAGGAATTGGGGGATAAATACCCCAACCTTCTTGCCCCTCTGTGGAGATAATTCTGCAACAGTCTTACACCTTCCCCAGGAGGACTGAACTTTACTAGTAGACTCTTTGCTAACATACCTTTACTTGACGTTCTTCCTTTCCTCTCTTACTTCCTCATCTCCCTACCACTGCTTTCTAGGATCCCCTCCAAAATAAAGTATGTAAAATCCTGTCCTGGAGTCCGCTTAGGGAAGCTTCAACCTAAGACACTCGGTAACTGAGCTGCTTTAGGATTTTAGCCACTCAAGGTGGAATCCTGGAATCAGATCACTTACTGATCAGCTGACAGCTAGATCTCCACTGCTGATATATGGAGTGGAATGGAACAGGACCAAGGTTATTAAAAAATCTTACCTGTGGTACTTTGGTATAAAGTACAAATGGAATGCAAAAAAGCATAGACTTTACAAAACATTCCAGCCTTCTAAAAACATGAGAATATTGGTAATTACAATCATTATGGAGTTGGCAGGCAAGTGTTGCTAGCTAAAATGTCCCTAAAGGAACAAAATAAACTGAAATCAAAAGAGATCCCCATTGTCTTCGAGAAAAGGAAAGCATGCAGACAATGGGACTCTAGATTTGATTTCCAGAGTTACGTTACAAAATAAGCCGGATTCATAGCCCTGGAAAATTTCTTATTCTAAAGTCATAAATTTGACAAAGGAGGAAAGAGCAGTCAGGTTTCACTTGAAGAATGCTGAGATTTCATTGTAAGTATATATAATATTAATTTGTCTAATTCTCTCCCAAAGTGACCTAACAATATTTATCAGAGCAACTACCACAGAGGACCTATGAATACCTAGTTTTTTGAAGGCATTTATATAAGGGGTAAGAGCTATTATTCATATAAAATATCCATATGAACCCCATTTAAAAGGGGGCCTATAGAGTCCAAGTAATTAAAGGAGTCTTGGCCCAATTCTGTAGAATGAGTCCACTATGTCTACACACCCACTCTATGATCCTGAGATAAGATAGATATGCTTAACACCTGAAAGAAACCTCCCAGGTTCTAGACCTAGGAAGTCATAATTCAGAAACAACACCACATCCCAGGATGATTTCAAAGACTTAAGTGATGAAGGCATGGTGGTCCCAATCATGCCCCATAATTCACTACTGTGGCCCTTAGGAAAACTACATCTGGCAATGAAAAACTTTTCAAATTCAAAAGGAACTCATTCACTTGGAACCCTTAAATTCACAATTTCACTCCAGGGCTAAGTTAACTCTTTTGCTCTGTCACAATATAGTCTAAAGGACCTTGACTATCTGGAACATCAATCATCTTGATATTCCAAAGGCCAACACACTGGTGGTGTGTGGCTCAGTAATCACATCAAGTCGAGCAAACTCTTAGAGGAAACAGTAAATACTGTGGATGCCCTTGTAGTACACATGTAAACAGAGGCAATAAAATCTCAGCAGTTAAGGGGTTTTCTACATCAGTAAAATGTTTAGTGTATGGACTTCCATGGTATTCTAGGACCTTCCCTGCCCCAAATAATCAAGTTGTTCCACCCCACTTCTTAAATATCTTCGCATTTAGAGGGCCTTTTCAATTTGGAGATAGGTTATAGATAGAGTAAGTTGTTAATCTGGAGGCACAATAGGTCTAACTAGTGCAAGAGTGGACTGTATGTGAGGTTATCAGGACTCCCCCATTCCCAATAAGTGCTTTGCAATCAACATATCAATGGATGCTTAGAGCTTCCAACTGCAAGCATCTGTGACTCTGTCCATGGGTTCTTTCTGGGCACAAAAACACAATCAGTCTCTATTTGTGGAAGGTTATAAATGCTAGAAAATCCATGTGGCCTGGGAGCACTCCATTAACCAAAGATAGAATAGATTAGGCACAGATATCCTAACTACTTCACCTCTTATGTAAAACCACTCTCAATCATAGTCTACACTGTGTCCCAAAGGTCTCCAGTTTGTTCATAATGATAATGTGCTCATTTGTGTATCTTATATTGAATTCTTCCTTTTTCTCCTCTGAAAAAGGCACTTGTACTGGCCTTAGGCCCTTGTACTGCCTGGATTACTACAATTTGAGTACTCCAATCTCTAGATCCTAGCCTCTACTCTGTTGCTGGAATGTTCTTTGTAAAAATTCAAGTTGGATTCTATTTCTTCGCTATTTTAATTCTTCTAGAATATGGTTGTCTTTAATATGAAATTCAATCTCTTAACCATATAAGGCCACTCAAACATCACCTCCACTTGTAAGTCCTCACTGATTCCCCAAGGCCAACTCAGTTAAGTGCCCACATTCCTATTCCCATAAACATTTCGTGTAGCTCTATACTACTTACTTTTCACCATTTGACACAAAGGAACTGAGGGAAGGCATTGTGGATTATTCAACTGATTGTCTAACACTGAACAACTTGCCTGACACAGTGTATTTTTAATGAAACAAGTGAATCAGTAGGTCAGCATCACGCGTGGCATGGCTTTGAGCTTCTACATGACGTTGAGGTTTTACAGTAGAAACTTTGCATATCTATTTGCTTTCCCAAAAGTCCCATAAAGGTGCTCTGTATATTCTAAAAACTACTTTCTCTCTGGGTAGTGGGGAACAAGAGGGCAGCTCATGTCTTCTAATGGAGTCTGAGCAATGAAAGGTCATCCGTAGAGCAATGTAATATACTTCTTTGGAGCAGAGCCTTGTGGCATATTTTCAATGACTTAGCAATGCATTATGTACTGTCAATAATATCCAGACTGCAGCCAAGTAGGTTTGCATGAGACTAGAGCACAAGGTCACAGGAGAGTTTATGGTGCTTGTAACTGAACAGCATAAAGTCAATCTTAAGTTCAATGAAGGAAATAACACCACTGACAGTATCACTTTTCAATATAAGACAAATAAATTGCTTTTATGATTAGAGACATGTAACAGAAGTGTCCAATCTATGATTCACTTCCAACAATGAGCTCAGCTTTCATCCAACCCTAGCCTCAGGGCCAGGCATATTGTAAGACAGTACAACACCATCACATGCCTGACTACAGTTAGTCCAAAAAAATGCACATGTGCACACAAAAACATAAGAGTTGTGTATTATTTTGTGTCTCTAACTGACACAGCTCAGTACTATGCTCCTAATGAGCATGCCTTTCCACTCAGTCTTTCCCATTGTCTTCTCTCTCTGTCTCTCTGAGCAACATTCTCTGTGGAGCTCATATATCAACTCTTTTTGAAGATCTTCCAAACCATTCTGTTCAAAATAAGCCACTCCCCCATCCATAACCCGTGATCATTTGTACAAGACAATAGAATGCAATGTCAAGTGTATTTCAATGATTTCCCCATCTCGTTTTTGTTTTTTGTTTTGTTTTGTTTTTATTGAAGCTGAACTCCCCTAGTACAGGGAACATGGTTTGCTCTTTTTTGTGTCTTAGTATATAAAAGGATGAATGGCACAGGTAAGATGTTGTTGAATGAGTCAACCTTAAGTTGAAGCTGTGTATTATCTCATTATTCCTTTAAGACTACAACTTTAAGGACAGATAAACAATCCTGCTCAGTCTAAGTGATTTTAATTCTGGCATCACATCACTTCTATCTGGGAAAGAAAACTTGGCTTGCATAGTCTACGCAAGTAGCAGAGACTTACATTCCCCTGCCTCCAGTATAGTTCTTTCTTTCCTTACATGTGGCTTACCACTAAATGCCACTTCCTACCACCGGGTCCTAGTTCATTGCAATCTAGAGGGCTCTCCTCTTTTCTTCTTAATGCCTACCACCTATTCACCTTGAGATCCACTTGAAATCTCGTTTCATCCATAAAGTGTTGTCCAGAAGTCTGGTTCTAACCTACTTTTGCATTCAAGGACTGGATCCATGGCAATGTCTAGCACCCAACCTGAACCCTCTTATCTCAGAAACTCCTTGATGTATACTCAACAACATCCAGGATATTAAAACCTTTCCCTATATTGTTCTTCAATTATTTAACCAATGTTACTTCCCAAGCCCACTGAAAGCTATGGGTATTCTCATGTTTCCCTTCACAGTATTTAGTAGATATTCATATTTATATTGTATCTATTCTATCTCAGGAAGAAACATAAATTTCTAAAAAATGGGTACATCTGGGGCTCTTGATTACAAAGAGACTATTAAAATAAAATTTTTCATATCTTATTATGGGTTAAAATATGTTTTTTAAATTAAATCTTTGTCTACTTGATTAATTAGGGAACTAAATTAATTTTGAGTTCAAAATTAATATCAACACTAAATTTACAGCAAATTTTGGTATGGTAAGTATAAAAGTACTTTTCATATAAGGTTATGGGAACATTATAAACCTGTCTATAGCAATATGACAGAAAAGCTTATGAGTAAATATTTACAAGATAGATGCATAAGCAAATAAAAATATGTCTGTATAAATTCATATAACAATTGAATGTATTCTAATCTCAATCTCAATATAATTGCCTTTGTAAGAACACAGAAATGTATTAGGGCTTATAATACCTGATACCATATGGCCCACTATACTAATTCAGAGAGGTAACTTAACATTGTTTACTTTCAGGGGCACAATAGCATGTTTTGAAGGGAAAGTAGAGAGTTCAGGAAAAATAGCTTTAAGGGTACAGAGTTAAGTATTTCAAATCAAATCATTTATAGGAAAATATTTTATTGAATAAAAAAACTAAACTCAATTCCCCAATTGTTTCCCAATACCTAAATGTTTGCTATTATATAAATTTGGATAATTTGCTTCTTTTTGTTTCTTATTAAGATATATCAAATCGGTGTAGCTGTAACTTGGAAATTTTGTTCAAGCAACAATTCCATGTAATGTCTTTCACCTTCAGAAGAGAGAAGAAATTGCATTTATTTATCACCCATTGTCATCCTGAGACAGTGTTATGCTTGTTACTTAACCCTCATTATTTCTTCTACTATCTTGTTGATAAGCCAATGTACAGGCTGATCCCATAAAAATCGTCACTTCCAGGCCATTAATACATCTTTTAGCCACATAGTACACAAGTTAGCAGCCTCTAAGCTGAGAGTACCTGATTCAAATCCAAACTCTACCATTCACTGTTTGGAAGACCTTCCCTATACTTCAATTTTCTCACAAATAAAATGATGATGACATTAAAACATCTTCCTCATCATTTTGTTGTGAAGATTACATGGAATTTGATATTTGTAAATCACTTAGAATAATTCCTTGGCAAGGTGAAGTGCTCTCTAAGTGTTAGCTGATGTTATTTAAAACCCACTACACAGTGAATTACTCCCTATTCCGGATTCAGTGTTTGTTATAATTGCTTCTACAACTTCAGTTGTGAAATTATTTTTGCAGCCTCACCAACATGAAAATGAAACAATACCTAAACATAAATTACTGAATATTTATTAAGTTGGTACTTCAGAGATATGTATATTATTAGGGGTTAATCAAATGATGCTGTAAATCAACTTTAAATGATTTTCTTTAGTAAGCAATCGAATATTTTTGCAAGTTACAGGCAGTAATATGCTGGCAAACCAAATTCCCAAAAAAGAAATCTGATTTTTAGTATCTGCATAATGTTGTGGTATGAATTTTTCCAGAATGGCTACTTTCAAGCTGCCAATGGTTTAACACTGACTGACAGGATTCCTGAATATTTTTAAGATTTGGCTGGTGAGAGTGGGTATTAGCCAGCCCTACAGATCACTAACAAAGTGGTCCCTTTTACCCATGGAAGATACATTCCAAGACCCCTAACAGGTGCCTGAAAAGTGCAGATGGCATCAAATCTTGTATACACTATCTTTCCCTATACATACATACATATCTATGATTATGCTAATTTGGAAATTAGAATAAAACATTAACAACAACAAGAATAAAACAGCACCATTGTAATCATTTGCAGTAGTAAAATTTTATTAATGAGCCATTGAATATTTCTGGCCATGGTTGACCATGGGTAACTGAAACCACATAAAGCAAAACCACTGATCAAGTATGGACCACCACGGATGTGTACTAATCACCTTCATTTTGGCTCTAACCTGAATCTCTTGAGTGACAGGGAAAATTGCTGTCTTTGTTGTGTTCTCTCTTTCCCATTTATTACCTGTTTCGATGTGACTAGAGCCTTTTGACTACTGATGTATTTACACAATCTCCAGCCACGAGGCCACAAGGGTTTTCATGTGCTAACTGCCAAGTGAGTCCCCAGCAGCAGGTGCAACACAGAGATCACCATCCTGCAGTCGCCAGCTGCATTCAGCCTTCTGAGGAGTTTTGTTTGATCAGTCAAAAGCTTTCTGAAATACTGAATTAATTAGCAGCATGTACAAATTAAGAGATTTCACATAAAAACACAAATTCTCAGTTTGTCTTATGAAGTCTGAAGATCTAACAACACTGAGCCTACATCCCCCACGCATCCCAGCCATATCTTCCTAGAGTTAAGTAGTGGCTACCCCCTTTAAATGAAGCACAGGCCCCCAGGTTTCCAAAGTGCCCTCCACACCTAATGCCTTACACCCCTATCATATTTGCTCATTTATATTAACTACCTGGCCTGAAAAGGATTTTGAGTTAGTAACTTTGGCATAATGTTAAAAAAAAAAAAAACCTCTTTGAAATTAGACAAACCTGGGAACTAGTCCAGCCTCTGCCACTGAGTAACGTGTGAACACAAGAAAGTGATGAAAGTAGCCCGAGTCTGTTTCTCTGAGAAATGGAAACAGAAATGAGACCTAGCTCAGGGGTTTATAACAAGCATCTAAACATGAGAGCAAATGCAAATACCTAGCCCACCCCCTGCACAGACATCAGACCCTCTCCCATCTCCTCCCACACTGAACTCAATTTGCATTGTTATTACATTTCTTAAATTTTTTACACCTTTTTCTTGAACTCAGTTGCCCACTGAACTGGGCTTACTCACCCATTAGACATTTTTACTTCTTTTTTCTTTCCTCTGTCCTTTGTTCCCAACTGTATTTTCTTCCTACAAGTGTTGCCTGTCTCCAGAATGTCAGTGACCTCACTGGTCTCCTATTTTCTCACTCTGGGCATGCCAATCATCCCAACTGTCCAAGTCACAGGTGCATCTCCTGATCTGACCCCAGTCTCATCTTCCCAGGCAAAATGAAGGAAACAGAAAGCCCAATGATTTAGATTGAAACTACTTACTGAACAATTGCACGACCCCTTTCTGCTCCACAGAAAATAAAATAACTTTGCTCTTAATTATATGCTCTGTCCTTTTGCTTTGAAGCTTTTCTCTACTCACTGGTATCAAAAGAGAGAAAAATGGCCTCAAATGTAGATAATAGATTGGTGGTTGGTTGCCAGAAGTAGAGAGTTGCTGTTCAATGGATGCAACATTGCAGTTATTTAAGACATGGGTTTCCAACATAGTAACAATAATTAATGTTATTGTGTTCTTTAATATTCAAGAGGTAGATCTTGTGTTACATGTTCTTACAAAAAAAAAAAAAACAGAATCACAGAAAAGACAAAAGGAAACTTTTGAAGATGATAGATTGATGGATATATTTATTATCTAATTGTGATGGTATCATGAGCATGAACATATGCCCAAACTTATCAAACTGTATACTTAAAATATAGCAGGATTTTTTTCTGGCATATCAGTTATACTTCAGTAAGTTGTTTTAAATAATACAAAAATCTAATTTAAAAACTAACTGCTGATTCTATTCACATCTCTGGTGTCTCTACAGAGAAGTGTCTTATCACTTGTGCCTTGATAACTCCTTTCTTCCCAGCATTTTATGCCACCAGTAACCTTACAAAATGCAGATGTCTAAATTTTTTGTTCTTAACAATGGTAGTAAACATATATTAATTTTCCTTTTACCCATCATTCCCTAACTGGTCACCAACCTCTGTTGATTCTACCTCCCTAATATACCTTATACCCATCTATGTATTTGGATCTCCACTTCCATCCACTCTGATCTGAAACATTCCAATTTCTGACATGGAAACTTGCAATGACCTCACAACTGCTCTGGCCACATACATTTTGGGCCCACCTTAGCCTCTATGCAGCAGCTGGAGTGATCCTCTCAGCCACCAGTTATCAAGTCTAATAGTGTCACCCCTCTCCCCTGCTTGAAATACTTTGTGGACCTCATTGCCCTTAGCATAAACTGCAAATTCCATGATATAGTGTTGAGAGCCACAGCCGAGTCAGGATGGCGCCTGGCATTTTGCCAGAAGGAGTGGTTGAGAGGTGACACCAGGGAGCCATTAAGATGATGATAATTAAGTTAAGCTGTGTATAATTGCTGCGAGTGGATGATGCTGGATTGAAACAGGCTGTGTATTCAGTTGTATATTAGACCCCTGCTGTACAGCAATAGGGGGCGCTCGCTACTTTTGAGTTCTCGCAGAGTTCCCATTGAGTTCGGTTGAGCTCTCACGGGGATTCCTGGAGAGTTCGCATTGGTTGGTGAAGTTCAGGTGGAGGGAGTTCTGGTTGGTGTGTAGAGTTCCTGGAAGTGCCGCATGGATGGCGTTCACGTGATTTCGGAAATAAAGTTTGTTCCTGCTTGAGTGTCTCGTGCCTAGCCAGACTGCGGCAATATGGCACTGTAATGTAAATGCAGGACAACAGGAACGATAAGACATAGCTCATGTCCTCAAAAGAGTTTACTGTCTGTGGCAAGAGAGGCAGCAAAATAATTAAAAACATAAGTAAACTTATAATGTTTGTAGGCCCTATAAAATGTTTTTGTTTGTATGTGTCTATATGTGTGTGTGTGTGTGTGTGTGTGTGTGTGTGTATATATATATATATACACATATATATGTTGAGATGAATTTCTACTTGTTACCATTTATATTTTGAAAGTCTCTATGCTAAGATCTAGTAAGTAGAGGAAAGGTGAAAAGCTTTATTGTTAACAGTCTCTTATAAGAATCAAACTTTTCTAAGTATTTGAAGTACATTACCTTAATGAATTTTCATTGAGTCCCCTATTAATTTTGCAAATGTTTTCTGACCATGATATGCCAGGCACGGTAGGAGGAATGATGTTATAGAAAAGATTAAGACTGATAAGAGAAAAAGATTATAATTGTATCAACATTTGAAAAAGCAGTAAAGTTACAATTAAAATAATTATTGCATGAGAACAGATGAGGGTGGTATGATTGCAGGGACCCAGATGTATTATTAGGGATCAGCAAATATTTAGTCGAAGCCCTAAAATATGAGAGGGACTTAAAGAGGGACAACAGATAAGAGAGAGGACAGTGAAACTAAGATATCTAAAGTGTTCACACAAGTTGAGATTAAAAATCAGAGTATAGATAGATTTAGTGAGCATATTATCTCCATTTTACAGATGAAGAAACTGAAGTTGAAATAAATCAATAATCTGTCCAAGGTTACTGATCTAAAGTGGTTCTTCCAACTTGGAACCAAGGTGGCCTTACTCCAGTCTGTTCCCTGAATTACTTGTCTTTCTCTCCACAAAAAGCATATTTTTAAGTCACAAATCCCACATTTATTGTATTATACACTTCAAAAAGCATGTTCTCATTACATTTAATAACTAAATATAGAATTTTAATTATTCAATAGTTTCACACATTAAAAGCTACACAGCAATTGGAAAACAATGATCCACATGAAGAAGTATGAGAATTTGTTAATTGCATAATTAATTTTATTGATTTAAATATCCAAAGCACTTAATTACTTAGATCTTATAGTTTGGCAGTTTTTATTGTCTAACATGGTTGGGAGATTGCCAAATCTTCACTACCTTTTGAACTATAATTAAAGATTTTTGAGACTTTTATTTGTTTTGTTTGTTTGTTTACATTTTAATAGAAAGAATTGTACTATGACACTATTTCTTTGAGGATCATGTCTCTATATATTAGCATATTTCAATAGAGATAGGATGCAAATTATAGTTAAAGGAATATCTCTGTCCTAAAAGAATGGAGAGTTTCAAAGATCCAGGTAGAATAACTGCAGATGTAGCTGGATTACCATTTGCACTGAATCTTCACATTTCAGGATTAGACAGGATAGGAAAGAGATTCATGTTCAACCCAGCATTATATGCTTAAGTCTCTAGTCAACATTCTTACCTGATGCATGAAAATAAAGATTTCTAGCCACTTCTTCATATAAATGAAGAGTGATACCCACTTGTCCAAAAATCCATTTAAGATTCAGAAAACTTGTTTTTTTAAAAAAAAAAATGTTCTTCGTTTGTAACTGAAGTCTCTTTCCTGTGCCTTTTTACTCATGGGTCCCAACTGCCCCATTTGAGGCATGGAGCAAGTCTGGTTCCTCTTGAATATAACTAGCCCATTGGATGTTATTATGCATCTGTTAAAATGTCTCTTTATTAACAATTAAAAGTGAAGTAACTGTTATGTTACATTTGAGTTTTGCCTCTTAATGGTGAATGTGAGGCCCTTGCAGAAGCAAGGACCTGCCACTGTAATGTTCTCCAGGTCTTTCAAGGTTGCAGGGGAAGCTCTTCTCCAAATTGAGCTCCTATAAGCAACCAAAATAGGAAGGAGTGGTAACAGCTCTGAGCATTTCCCAATTTGTTTGCAATCCTCTAGAGATATTGTCCCAATATGAATTCAACAGTCACTATATACATTTTCTGAGAGGTTTTCCTCATAATTTTTAATTGAATTAAACTAAAAGAGAATCTAGTGGTTCAAATAAGTTAAATGCCAAAGGGGAAAAAATCTTTCTTCAGACCTAATTTGCTATAAGGCCACTAGCAATAAAGTCAAAGAACTGTACGTTGTACTTACTTCCACATTGTCTTTATTTTTGGCAGCAGTTCACAATTATATTCTTCCAGTGTGCTAAAACTATAGAAAGAGAGTGCCCGTTCTCCAGTTCTTCTAGCAAACTTCACCCATGACTTCCTGGTTTTCTCACATGTCCACTTTTAACCCAGAACCTGGGCCTTCTCAATATCCGATCCCATGTGGCCAAGTCTGAGCCATGTCTATCCTAGGGGACAGCATAAGTTCCACACAAACCACAGGGACTAAAAGCAATAATGACTTCATTTATTCCTCAAAAAGAAAGTCTGAGATTGTGGAAATATGGTGTCCATGACATAAGATCCATAGTGACAGCTCTAGTGTCTCCCAATAGATCCTGTAATTGGGTATAGGTGGAAAACAAATTCTCTTCTGGAGAAAGATTCTATATAATTCATACATGGCCTTTAAGGGATTGTTTGTGGATTTAAATTTAAAAATACTAGTACAAATTTGCCCAGCATTTGAATCTTTGCAATCCATCAACATACACCCTACATTTAGCAAGATACCTTGGTTATAACAGATGCTTCGAAAACATTTGTAAAATTGTTACTGAATTTTTAAGTAAATATAACTATATGACACCAAAGAATGGAGGAATTGCTTTTAAATATAAACATTCTAATCAGGGCTTAATATAGACTGTGATTTAGTACAAATACACACTGATGAAATATAAGAATTCAAAGAGGAAAGTGTCATTCAATATACAAAGGAGTTTTTTTGTATTCATTTATTTTTTAAAAGGTGAGGGAAACACTGGGAAGTTTTGAAAAAGAAAAGGAAAAGAATATGTTGGATCATGGGAAGACAAGGCAGGGTGGCGTGCATCAGTAAAACTCCTTAACTGTGAATAATACATCTAATTATTAAAGCTGAAAGCAAAGTAAACATTCTGTTTACTTTGATTTAACACTTTTCCCCCTTTTATCTCAAACTAGAAGATGAAAATAGACAGGTTCATTGTAATTTTCTAAGCAGTCAGTTTCACTTTTTAATCACAGCATAGATTTTTCATGGGTTCACAACAAGGCAGGGAATTTGTTGATCCAATAAAAACAATTTCCACGGGTTTTAAAAATTAATTTAATGATAGCTTTCCTACCAACATTAAGAGCTATATGAAGTTCATCTGCAAGATGAAACAAAAATATTGTGTTTAAGAAAATAGTAAGATATAAAATGGGAAAATTCCTCAATAATCCTTGTCAATGTATATTTTGAACCATGAAAATTACATTCTTATGATGAGAAAAACAATTAAGCAAACCAATAAAGTTATGTAAAAGTATTGATATTAATAAAGAAGTAAAGAAGGGGCTGTCAAAGAAAATGATAGAAGGTGGTTTTGGTCAGTCTCTCTTAGGAGGTAATATTTTAACTAAGACAAAAATGATGAGAAGGAGACTTCCACACAAAGAACAAGAGGAGATGGATTCCAGGCAGAGGGAACCACACGTGCAAAGGCCAAAAGACATTTGCAAATTTAATGGATTATTAAAAGCCCAGTGTGGCAGGTGTTTAATGTGCAAAGTAGAAAGAGTTCATTACATGGAGGACATTATAGGCCTTGGGAAAGAGTTTTAAGTACAATAGCATGCATTGGGGGGTTTTAAGGAGGATAATTATACGATTCAATTTGTGTGTGTGTGTGTGTATGAAATCATTAAATATATGTGTTATGGGAACCCAACATCCCCATCATTAAACTGAAGCCATCCTTCTCCCACATTCTTTGCTCAGGACAATGAAATGCTTTAACCACTATGAAAACTTGTTAAATTTTCAGCAGAATAGAAATAAGGACTGCCTGTGGAATGGTAGGTCCTTTTAGGTGTAAGCACTTTGTCTTTTCTTATGGATCTAGGTCCTTTTAAAAGGGTAGAAGGATGTTTCTAAGAAGAGGCTTGGAGAGGAACAAATAAGCCCTAAGAAAAAATCCCTAGGAAGAAAACAATATTAGACTTATTGTTTGAACAGGTACTCTGGGAAAGATAATAGGAAAAGTATGTGTACATGCAGACATGTCTCATTCTCATGATGATGTACTATGGCCATAGGTGTTTTACATAGTTAAACTTATCTAACCCTTTTAATAACGTGACAGTTACCTTTATTATCCTTACTTATCTACAAAATAGCTGAAATCTTGAAAGAGTAAGTAGCATGCCCAAGGTCCCAGAGCCATGAAAGGTTAAAATTGACATAATTATGGGTCCAGGGAGCCTAGCTCCAAACTCTAATGCACAGGGGAAATCATGGCTTTGCTTGGGATGCTTTCTGCTCCTCTTGCAAGTTTACGTCTCCTCCCATAAGCAACTGCAGAAATTTGGAAATCCACCAAGATATATAAGAAACTCTGTAATCTGGGTTAGGAAACAGTAGACTCCTTCAATTTCCAATATACCTTTTACAAAGGAAATTTTGGTTTCTGGAGTGCTCCTAATAGGTCACAACCTGACAGGTAAATATCATTATAAAACATGACAAAGACTCCTTCATTAACTAAAGTTTAGTCAGGCTCCTCTGAGCCCTCTTCTCAGTGTGGTTTCAACCTTGATTTGCCTAGCCCAGCTTTAGCAAGAATCCCATTAAGCCAGTATAGCAAGAATCTTCCTATCCTTGATTTCTAATCAAGTTTCTCTTTGAAACATTCTGTTACCTGCTGACCCTCTCACTCTGCTTGTTGGCCACAAATCCCAGTTCTCTTTGCTGTATTTGGAGTAGAACTGGGTTCCCTACTGAAAACTCTTTTCTCCTACAGCTGTAGTTTGGGTAAAATCTGTGTTGCTATTTTTAACAAGTATCCAGAACATATTCATTCAGACCTTAACTTGCAGTAAATTTTCATTTTCACCTATCCATAAGAAAAGACAAAGTGCTCACATCTAAAATATCTTGGGCAAGACACAAGGCAGTAATACTCTGCTATGGAACTATATTCAATATATCATAAACCATCCCCAAAAGAAGATTGTTAGCATTACTTTATACGTTGTATATTTGGCCATTAACTCATACATTTCACCATTACCATTCCTTCTGTATATGTAGACAAATTATTCAGTATTGGAGGAAAAACAAACCTTAAAAATCCAAATTTTAATATGCCCAATTAAATAATCTTAAATGTTTCAAAACACATAAAAGTGTTCAAAATGATTATTTTATATAATACAATAATAGAGGGCCCCATAATAGGTAAACTTATTTCAAAAATAAAATTTAAATGTTAGAAGCTTTCACAAGGAACATCAGAATATTCTTTCTGCTTCTTCTCTACAGTGTTACTCAAAAGAGCAAAGCATCTTTTTAGAACAATGTCCACCTGCTCAAATCTTCTCCAGTTTCTTTTGTTAATCCTCAATGGTTAAAACTCATTCTATGCTAATTTTTAAAAAGTTATTGAAAGAATAATTCATTGCAAATATTCAAATTATTATGAAATATATAAACTAGGAAAAGAACATTCTCCTTAATTGCATCCTACCAAAATAATTGCTGTTATGCACTATTTTCCAGCCCTTTTCTTCAGTCTTTTATTCATTTATATTTTTAATCTATCTTTATACATATGCATGTTATTTCAAATAAGTGTTTATGCTGAGCATGTTCTTTTACCACTCCTTTTTCATTTAACAAATATATCAATGTACAGTGGACATCTTGCCAAGGCATACAGATTAGCACCATCTGTTTAAGAGCATCCAATTCTGCTTTTAAACTAGTAGCCACTCACAAAATTATATGACCATTGTGTAAACTGAGCCTTCGTCAAGACTTCACTACATTTCTTTCAATTTTCTACTAATGAAAAAGTTATCATGGTGTATAACAAAAAAAAATGAATTTAAAACCTAACAATTGAGACAAACCAAAAACTGCAGCTGGAGTCAGAATCACACATACCTGAGGGTAAAATGACAGCCTGAATTTAAAGGTCTACCATAAGAAAATACTCCACCATCACCTAGCTGTATGATTTTATAGCTAGCAAAATATATACTGCTAATCACAGAGTCGTCATACGAAAACTAGTTTGAGGGAAGACAATTGTTAAAGAAAAAGTCTGCCATCCCAGTCAGGTCAGGGTACTGAGGGTTATGGAAATAGACTCTGTCAGGACTGCAGCTCAGGAAATGGAGTGGAACAGGTCAAGTACTGTATCAATTTGGGGCAGGCCACTGGGCAGAAATGCTCCTGGCATGGGTCAGTGCCCCAGCTGAAATGAAGGCGAATATAAATAGATCCAATTAAAAGCAATCCCCTTTTAGAGGTCATTTTGGCCTTAAAATAAGATAGGCAGGCAGATCTGCCTATCTGTGGCTAAAGTCTGGAAAACAAAACAAAACACCAGAAAACAAAACACCTCTCTAGCCTTTCATGGAAGTGGGATGAGTAACTAAAATGAAGGAATAATACAAATTTCCATGATGGCAAATAGATTATCCAAAGAAACTGATGTCAGCTGCCTGGAAGCCACAATTCAATTTCAGTTACAGAAGTGTGACTTAGGAAGTTAACAGTTATAAACCACCATGACTAAGCTTCCATAAGAACTAGAGAGTCAAAATAATTGTTTAGACAATTCAAAACACCATTTGAGGAAAAAAATAATTTTTCTCAATTAGCTAGATTGGCATGATACTGTAAACGAACTCACAACACAGGTCCAAATTTCACAAATAGTTTTTTTGAACATTCTATGTTCAAAACACTGCTAAGTACATTCTCCGATTTTTCCTAATCTAATTGAAGCAATAATTATGTAAGAAGAGTATTATGGAGACTGTTGCTCAGAGCAAAGAAGTGACTTGCTAGAAATCATGGTTAGCAAGCACAGGAACCCTACTTGAACCCAATTCTCCATACACCACAGCTATATAATTGCTAAATGTTCTACTTCTCTAAACAGAAGCAAGTTCTGTGCACATGATGTCTGGTCATGCACGGTGACCCATATCACCTTTTTTATTGTACAGTCTACTGGTAAAAAGCCCACAGGTCTGCTTATAGGAAACCAGAGTTGCAGCTACAGGAGTGCCATTAGCTATGTAATCTGAGGCAAGTCAACTCAACTGCCTTTCACTTCTTAAGAAATAAGTGGATTACAAAAACTATCTAAGGCCTTTCTAACACCAATTTGCAATTTTTAGTGGTTTTCAGTATCAATCATGTGAGTTCTAATGTACGGTTCATTAATGTGTTTTGAGAAACCGCTGAATAAAAAGTACTATGCTAAATATTTTTCCAAAATTTTTTTCCTCCCAACACTCCTATGAAATACATATGGTTGTTATTTTACATATTTTTAAGAAATACAGTGGCCCATAGAAAAATACAATCTTGTGGATTATAAGTGACAAAACCATAATATATCTAGATTTCCAACAACAAGTTCGGTGCTTCTATCACTGCCATCCAGCTGTCTCTTGGTCATGGAAGATGAATTTAATTTATATTTGCTCCTTTACCTGAAAACTCCATCTCATGACCGTTATTGAGGTTGGAGTTCCAGAAGAAAAAAATTTAAAAAAAATTAACAGTATCAAGCTTTTTGGAAAGTTGTAGTAAACATGAAACACATGACACTAGCCATAAGTTGCTCACAACTTTAATAAATCTGAGACATCCATAGGAGGAAGGTCTATTACCATACTTGTATTCCAAAACCAAAACCAGATATATAATCTGGGGAAGGAAATGTAATGACCACATTTGTAGCTCTGATATTTGAGAAAATTTCTAAATTCAGCTTTTATATTTTGTATTTTATCCTTTATTCAGTTTCAAAGTTCTACTTCGCACTGTGGAAAAAAATCATAGTATTTGTGTCTAAACTGCAACACTACAGGAAAACATGCATACAATACCCTTTATTAATGCCTTCTTCTTTTGAAAGCATCTGATTTCTAACGTTTAGAGTTTTCTCTTTTTGTTCTTGTACAAAAAAGTTTTAAATTCATAAAACCACAGAAAATAATCTTTCTTAAGAAAAATGAGGTTTACAAATATCATTTCAGTAAACAAAATGGTACATATTCAGAAGACTAGTCAAAAACAACACACACACACACACATACTTCCTTCCTATTTGGACAACTATTTAGAGTGCAAAATTGACTGTCCATAACTATGGCAATCTTTTTAAAAATTATAACAAAAATGGTAGAATATCTCTCTTTGGGGATGCTTACTTATCTGGGAAACATAATTAAATAATGCACTCTCACTCCCCAAATGGTGAGAACTACTACTTCGATATAGAGCCAAAAAATTAAACTCCTACTAAAACTAATAGGAGCAGAATCTAGAACATGCATAAATTCTATTCTCTGAGTACATTATTAATGGGGACTATAAGTCATTTACACAGCAGTTTTTACTCATATTCTGAGATAACAAGTGGAATAACTTGTGCCATTCACTAGCCATATTGAACATCTGGAACAGACAAAAATAAGCATATACCATCATCAAATCAAATTATCCTTTTTCATTGCCAAAATGTGTAGTATTATAGATGAAAATTTGTTAACTGAGTCAGATACTCTGTAATTTTTGCTAATTATAAAAAATCAATAGTCTAGGCAAAATAGATGAATTTTCATCTTTCTATTGAGAATGTGCTGTGGTAGTTAGACTTTAAATAAATCTTTTGTGCCTAAGGACTTAATGTGCATTTCCCAATCATCTTCATCATATATTCTATGTAGACATTCCCTTCATTTTTATTGATTTATTTTAAATGATCCTTGTCATAATAGTTATTTGTATTTACATTTCCTTAAAAAAAAAATCAAATTCTCTTAAAGGCTTTAAAAGCTACCGAACAGAAAACGAAATGGGAAATGAGACAGGGTGTAGGCAAAGCAGCCAAAAGACTAATGGGTCAGGATTTGGACAGCAATAGGACAGACAAAATGAAGTAGATTTTACATTCATTTGAATTAAGCTGATAATGAACTATTAATAAGCTGGAGGGATGAGTTGATATAGTCTTATGAGAAGAAAGAGTGATAGTCTAGATTTCAATAACTGGGTCAATGGTGGTAGAAGTTTCTGATGGGGAAAGATAAGAACAGTTTAGGAGATGAGGAGCAAGATATCAGGAGTTTATATTTACATAACAAAATTTGAGACCTGCAAGAAATGCTAGTGAAATGACAAATAATTTGGCCACAAGAGCAAAGAAGGCAGAACTCAGAACAAATGCCCAAGTTGGAGAAATGTGGGTGTTATCACCGGATAGATTGTATTATTATCCTTAACTAATCAAGGGGAAAAGTACAGAAAAGGAACTTAAGAGGATCTGGGACTGATTTTTTAGAATTCCATTATTGAGAAATTAGAAAGAAGAGCTATAATCACCAAAGGAGACAATGAGAAAGATCCAGAGTTAGAAAGAACATAGAAGAGGCTTTCAAAGCAAAGTGGTCAACATTATTATACTCTACAAAGTACGGTAACATAAATACAGAAAAAAAGAATCTTTCTTCCTTTGTGTTTGGCAGTCATTGAAAAACTTAGCAAAGTAATAGTAAAATAGAGAGGATGTGCACATAAAGGTGAGAGGTGTTGGGAAAAAAATCAGTGCAGAAATGTGATTATTAAATTAGGCAGAAGAACAGTAGTAACTATTAATCAAGATGATTTATGCAAGTTGCCTCTATGAGAAAACCCAAAGGCTTTACAGTATAAATGTTTGTGTCTTGCTCAGTGTTCAGTAATGACCCCCAGCTGCATCCTGTCATTCTGCCATCTGGGTCATGCGGCCTGTAAGTACATGGAGGGAGAAGGAGGATTCATGGAGGAGCTACACCTGCCTGTAGTGTTACAGATCACTTTACCACAGTCCATGGGCCAGAATTCTCCTAATGGCCCAAGGAAGGTAGAAATTGTGGGAACACACTTCCAATATTTGCCACATACATAATTATGGGAAGCCATCCATGAATTACATGAGGATCTTCTTTTGGTAGGGTAGCCAGGGAGATTTAGTTTTGGTATTGTAAACTCTCCATGGCTCTCCTGCAGCAATACACTACCCAATGCTTGTGATTTTTATCTCCACACTGATAGGAAGATTCCTCATAGTAGCTGTGAAGATGGGCATAGCTTGTTGGGAACTGGACATCCCACCTTTAATCTTTTCTGGTGAAGAACATTCTATGGAAGGCCTTTGATGTTTCCCAAAATAAATAAAGCAGGCACAGGCTCCATTTTGGCCAGAGTCTAGAAGCTCGATCCATTTGATTGGCCTGCCTGTCCTGCCCCCACTTTTGAAACTACTTTCTTTGTTCTGTGGGTTTTTTCACCCTTCTACTTTTCTGAGCTTTTATTTCTCAGCCAGCCCATTCCACTGAAGAGAACCCCATTACAACGGCCCATGCAGGACCCAGGTGAGACATAACGCTTCTGCCTCAAAAACTAAAACTGTATGTAGAGTCAAGAAATGTTTACGGGCTGGGGATGTGGCTCAAGCGGTAACGTGCCCGCCTGGCATGCACGGGGTGCTGGATTCAATCCTCAGCACCACATAAAAAAATAAAATAAAGATGTTGTGTCCACCAAAAACTGAAAAATAAATATTAATTTTTTTTTCTCTCTTCTCTCTCTCTTTAAAAAAAAAAAAGAAACGTTTATAATCTGTTGATTGGTTAACTCGGTTTGTGTGCTTCTTATTAAGGTGGGACATACTAGAACACGTTTGTACTCTAGTGAGAATTGTATAATAGAAAAGGAGAAGCATCAGAGTAAGAAACCTCAGATGACAACTTTTTGTGAGAAAGCCAAAAAGGATGCAATCTAAAACATGGGAGAAGAAATAGCCATTGATGTTTTCTATGGGGGAGTCACTGTCCTAAAAGGAAAAAAACAGATACTGGTTGAAGTGTTACAGATTTGGTGATGGAAAGATAAAGAAGTGCCTATTTGGTAACATTTATATCTTCATTGCAATGTGAAGCAAGGTCATGAGTTGACAGCAGACAGGGTATTCAGGGTGTACAAAAGCTCAGAAGATTAAGGATCGTGGTAAAAGCATGGAATGGAAGCATCTTTTGGAAAACCCACCTGGCTTGTTTCTGGGCACACCTACCTTGCAACGCCCTAAAATATTTACTATAATCCAGACATGGCATTTGCTGCTCATGTTCCATGATTTTATGCTTGCTTTTTCCTCTGCCTGTTCTCCTCCCGCAAACTCCATTTTATCTGCCATGAAAATCCTCAGACCTCAGTTCTCAGCCATGGGAGGGACTCTGACATGAAGCTTTTTCTGTTCACCACTAAGAGTTACACCATTACGGTTTGTCCTCTAGTAACCTGTATCTTCTCTGTTGGACTCTAGGTTTTCCAAGATTGTGAAGCCCATCTCTTCATCTTTATTCTCAGATCTAGCACAGAGCCTTACACAGCATGAATAGATGCTCATAATTGCTTCTGGACAAGCTATAGGCATTCAGTGGAGTATAAATTATATGGTAGATTGTGAATAAAGTTTCTCATTCTAAAAATATGAGAGAAATCTAAAATTTAATTAGAAGTTTAAAAATACCATTCAAAACAGCAAAACAGGATAGAAATCGGCCCATGTTTACTAAGGAAAGAGAGGTGTTTTCTGGCACATAAGAAGAAACACTGTAAATAACTAATTAAAAAATCTTTGTAATAAAAATAAAATGCCTTAAGCTGTCTAACCTGCTTTCCCCAACTCATTTAGTTCCCTTCTCACTGTGTAAACGCCCTTTACAAAATAGACGCCAGCTTTGCAGAGGGTATTTTTGAACAATTGAAATATGAAAGCAAAATTTTTGTTAAGGCATGCCATCTGTTTTGGTTTTTGGGAGCCCAATGATTTTATCTTTCCTGAGACTCAAACCACCTCACTCTTTATAGCAATTCATTAAAACTTCACTGCAGGGGGAAGGTGAACAGGAGAATCACAACCATAGGATATGAAAAATAGCTGCTGCTGTTCTGTTTTCTGTATTCAAAGTTCCCAATTAACCCAGGGTGTTTCTGTGACTTTGAACAATTCTTCTGGGCTCTGCAGGCTCTATGGGCAGGAAAATTTGGATTTAGGGTTCCAATTTGACAAGTCAATTCCTATCCAATATACATTAGCATGATTATATCTTCCATATCATTGCACAAATCCAATTAAAATTGCTAATATTTGGGTAATAAAGTATTCAAGATTTTTTCAAAATCAAATGGAAATTCAGTGTCCCTAAGTTTCCACCACTGCATGCAGATTTGCACATTATAAGGAAGCAATATGTAATTAGTGGAGGCTGTTTGGGGGCATTTTCAAATATAATTGCCTAAAGGAAAAAAAAAATTAAAACATCATCCTTTGTCCTTAATTGAATTACAAAACTAAGTTCTTGCAAGTTCAAGAAGCCCCTTTCATGAGAAATCATTAAATGACATTGGAGTACAATGGAAAGAATAGTGGTCACAAATGTAAGAACCTCAGGATTCAATCTGCAATTCCATCACTAACTCAACAGAGTATCTTTGATTCTGAGTTTCCTCACATGTACAACAAGGGCATGGGACCTTGATTTCTAAGATCAATTTTAGTCCTCTAATTTGAATAAATTCAAAGTCTACCTAGATAACATTTAGATCTCTCTGTGAAACTTTTATACCTTTCACATTACCCAGTCCTCAGAAACTCAAATGGGGCCTAGATGAAGAGATTATAAGAGTCACAAGAAAACAGAAGTAGAAGTATGGATAATGGGTGACTAAAAATGTGGAAAAAAAAGATGGTGCAATGTCACCTACAGATAAAATGAACACCAAGAGATTATATCTCACACTAGACTTCAACCATGAACAGAAAGAATCTTATTTTTTGCTTCAGAGGAAAACTATGAGGTAGCTTTTAGGAAGGCCTTGTTTTCATTATCTGCATCTCTCTCATTCTTATAAGAAGTATTTGTTTCCTCCTAGGCTCTTCTAACCTGAAGGAAGCAAAACAAATAAACACTTTGTTTTTAATCTAGATACTCATGTGTGATACCTTGCCACAGGACATTTGCATTTTCAAAGAAAATCTCAAGAGGTCAAATTTATGACTAGAAATAAAATAAACATCTCATTAAATAAAGTCTCATTGACTATAACTCTCGAAGATGAGAAGAAGAGTTTTAGGAGACACTTCTCCAAGCAACACAAGTGATACAAGTAAGTACCATCTATTCCATCTAGTAATAGGATCAACCTCGGAACGTTCATTCTTTTTTTGCTCCAATAGTTTTTTGTTGCTTTTGTTCCATTTTTTCACTGGAATATGTTTTTCTTCTTCATATCTTCTTATTAAATATTACAAAACAATATGATATATAGTGGGGTTTCATTTTCATTTTAATACCATCATTAGATTTGATCTTTTAAGTCTAAATGGAAATCATGGTTTGACATTATTGAAAACTTCAGGTTATAAGTTCACCGAAAATATAACTACCCATCGATCTTTGTAGTCACTCATTTATGGATATTAATGTGTTCACATGCCATTAATCATATTAAGTTTTCATTGGTGATAATTATGCTAATTAAAAGTCACAATAATGGTTTAAATGATACCTATTATTACAAAGCATTTCAACTTATGGAAGATCAGCCCTTAATATTTCCCACTGTGTTAGCTATTGGGGTACAGGGAGTACTTTTGATTCCATATTGTGACTCACTCACCATTCACTCAGTTTGCTTTATAGCCACTGTGGTCTACTGGGTGAATTCCAGACTAAATTAAAAGCTAAAGACTATGACAGCTCTTGATGTCAGTAGAGTTGCATTTTAAAACAATGTAGACTGTTCAAAAATTGTGCTAAATCATCTGGTAGGTGTTATTTCACTTGAACATTTTTATCTTGAACTTAAAAGCTGGAAAAATTTAGGATTCACTTAAAAATAGCACACTTATGCTCAAGGGGTGGAAATAATGGGGACACGGTTCCATGACCACCTAGCCTAATGATATGCATATTCAAAAAACATTTGTTCAGAGTTCCCAAGGTAACTCAATTCTGATTTGATGAGAGAAAAATAAAGAAAAGGAAGGAGAATTAAAGGAAGAATATTGAGTCAGTGTCATGTTGGCTATGACAACTTTCAAATTTTAATGTGCATAAAAATGTGTGAGAAGCTCTTAAAAGTGTAAATGAATGCAAATTCCTGGAATTCTGTCTTGTAATTCCTGCATAAAGTACAGGGCTTTCTGTAGTTGTTTTGTTTTGATTACTAGAAACCCAAATGATTCTTATAGAGGCCATGACAGATGAAATAATGCCTTTCCTGTTCCCAGAAGAAGCCATGTCCTAATCCCTGGAACTTGTGAATGTGTTACTCAGCATGGACAAAGGAATTTTCCAGATGTGATTTTAATTGAGGATCTCAAGATAGAGAAGAGTATCTTGGATTCTATAGGTGAGTCCAATCCACTCCGATGAGTCCTTAAAAGCATCAACTCCCAGCTGTGGTCAGAGGGAGGCAGGACTACAGAATTGTCAAAGAAAAGCAATGTTGCTGGCTTTGAAGATGAATGAACAAAGGAATTTTTAAAAACTAAATATATATATACATTTTCCCTATAGTTTCAAGAAGAGAAAGCAGCCCTGCTGACTCCTTAATTTGTACCCAATGAGATCTGTGTTGGGCATCTCACACACAGTTACAGTTAATAAGTGTTTGTTGTGTTAAGCCACTAAATTTGCCGTAATTAGTTGCAATAATGATAGAAAACTAATACACAGGTGGCCTGAGAACCACACTTGGATTCCTATGAAACATTCAGTAATATTAAAATACAAAAGCAGATGACATTTTAATTGAATAAGTGTCTCTTACTCCTCAAAAGGGAAAATGTTTTTTTAGTATTGTATGATTATTCAAATTCACTGATGGGATATTGTTTCTTCTTATGATGTGGTTCTGAAACATATATGAAACTTTTATTTCTCAATTTCATCAAATACTAAATTTAAAAAAAGACAGTAAGGTAATATGAGAGGGAAGAATAAAATAAAATATAGGAGGGAGGAGGGAGGAGGAGGATAATAAGGAAGAAACAAAAAGAAGAAAAGGAGGAGATTTTGGTGTACTCATATTGGGGTAAGCAGCCTAATGAAGGATTTTAATACTTTCCCATGACAAACAAATACAAAAGCCAGACAAGCCTGACAACATTTAGGGAAGTTGTCTAATAGCTACAGCTATTCTACAAAGTACTAAAATTTCATTCTGAATATGCCACTGTTATTATAGCCTATGAAGCACATGTACATCAGTAATTTTTCTTCTGTTCCAAATTTGGCTAACACTCACTTTTACACATTCAATAAGAGTGTTTTCATCTATCCACCCCAAACATTTTGATTTTTTTTACTTCTGTAATAAAATCTCCAAGTTTACTAAATACTATATATTTCCAAATCCCAGATCCCAAATCAACACATTTTTAAACCTAATAACTGGAACAAATTTTCTTCGTTGCTAGAGCAAACAATGAACAAATATAAACAAAATGAAGTATATCTCTGTGAAGGTTTAATTTTGTAAGAGGTTCTAGTATGGCCCACTGGTTGGAAAGCCCATAAATTTTTTGTAAGTCCTAGGATATGATAATCTGGGGCTTTATGAGAGGTTTAAATTTTCATATTTAAAAGCCAAAGATTAGTTTCAGAAGTAGCAGTTTGAACATATACCAGTTAATATGCAGATGACACAACCCTCTAGCTTAGAAAAAGTGGTTTTCATGCTTCTCTGACCTTGCTGGATCCTGGACCTAGGTGAATATATGCCACCAACTCCCCATGTATTATTTCAGAAAAGCCTTCCTTCTGTCACCAGAGAGCTGCCCAAGGAGATCCCTCCAAAGGGTTAGTGAGACCTCAATTCAGCCAAGGGCAGTTTCTTGACTTATGCTCCTGCAAAGAATTTCACATCATTTTGAAAGCAAGACACAAGCAAGGACTTTATTAAAGGATAGCAAAGCAAAGGCATACATACCCCAAAGGGAGGATGCCCCTCACCTCTCAGAGAAGACATGTGACCTACCCAGGGTTGGAGCAATCTGACTAATGTAGGATTTTCCTGAGAAGAAAAGTACAAATTCCCCAGGAAAGCTTTTGTGAAAATCAAATCCTATGTCAATCATTTGATATTTGTGGTTCAAGATGTTTTTTTCTGGGTTAAGTAGTCTAGCTATAAATCAGTGGTGACATTTAAATTGATCATGTTTTGTTCTGGCTGATCTGATACAAGCATACACCGGAGCTTTTTTTCATCTAACTAAAGACGTAAGCATGACTAGTCATGGTCAGAGAGGCAAGTCTCCCTCTAGTAAGGGTCTCGATCTCTCCCTGAGAGTCTACCTGACTCCCTCCCACTGAAGTTTTTTTAAATATTTATTTTCTAGTTTTAGGTGGACACATATCCGTATTTTACATTTATGTGGTTCTGAAGATCGAATCCAGTGCCTCGCGCATGCCAGGCTGGCACCCCACCACTGAGCCACAACCCTGGCCCCCCACTGCAGTTTTTCCAGCTGAAGGTTTTCATTTACAAAAGTTAGTCCATGTTTACTACCAAGTATAGGGAAGTCCCTTATTTCTGCTAACACATAGATCCACAGGGAACCTGGTCTCCCATAAATCTCTTTGTTACATCTCTGTACTGTAGCTCTCCATTCCTTCCCCACACTGTTCATCCATTGCCCCAGCTGGCTCAGTGACCATTACATCAAGAGTATTGTGAAGAATTCACAGATGGAAACAGCTCTGCTGTAATGACTGTTCTGAACATGTAAATCGTTTTAATTAATATATTAGTGAATGAATTCAACCTAACAGAATTTTAAATTTACTTATAAGTGATTCTACAGAAAGCTACAAAGATGGAGATTTTTTTTTTTTTAATTTGGAACAAAGGCCAATGAACAATAATAGGTAGCATTTAGTTGATAGATCTCT
Source organism: Marmota marmota marmota (assembly GCF_001458135.2). Classification (NCBI taxonomy): domain Eukaryota; kingdom Metazoa; phylum Chordata; class Mammalia; order Rodentia; family Sciuridae; genus Marmota; species Marmota marmota. The sequence continues at coordinate 44,842,304 of NW_025999853.1, read as the reverse complement.
TAAGTTATCTTTTAATCAGGAACAGTTTATACTTCTTAATGATGCTGGGTTTTTAATTTTTGTTTTGTTTTGTTTTGGTTTGGTTTTGGTTTTTTGGTTTTTTTGGTCAGATCATGTTGTCTTCCAAAATGCCTTACGACTGCTTTCAGGCTTATATAATTATTTCTTCATGGTTTAATTAAACTCATTCCTCTCTATTATATTTTTTTTATAAACTGGTAGTTACAACAATAGCCTTGAATGGAATCAGGTTACATATTTTGGGAACAGTACTTCTGAGATAATAACTAGTTGCTTTTTGCTAGCTTGCCCTCTCCCTTCCTTTCTACTTTTCCACTATTAGTTTCTTCCATTAGCTGGAGCTATTTGTTATTATGTCAAGATTCAGACTAAAAAAATTTAAAAATATTTAATTCTTCCCTTTTAATTGACAATTTTAAGACTGAGATTAGGTGAGATAGAAATACAGTTTTCTAAGAATGACACAAAACTCAGATGTTATAAAACAAAAATGAGCTAAATTTTTTAAAGCTTATATATTACAAAATTATGATAAAATATAAAACTAGAAAGAAATATTATTACTCATCCATAATATCTAATTTCTCTAAAGGAAAAATCTCCTATAAATCAGTAAGAAAAAGATTAAAACTTTAATACTAAAGTAAGAAAAAACAGCTCTAATTATAGTGAAATACAAACCACTCAGAATGCTCAACAGCATTTATCTCACCTACCCAATTTTCAAAGACCAAGGACACATCAATGTATAATTTTTATCAATGTTTAATATAATACATGATAATGATAAATATATGTTGAAATGATGTGGAGAAACAGGTGTTTCCACATGTTGCTGCTGGAATTCTAAATTAGTGCAACTCTTAGGGAAGGCTATTGGTAATTAACCAAAATAAAAAATCCACAGGCCCTCTGACTGACCCAGCAACTTCTCCTTCTAAGAATTTAGCCTATAATTTTTCTTTCATGGGCCAACATTGATTTTTTAATTCATATTACTTATTTCAATCACAGTTTTAATAAGAAAAATTGGAAACAATTTAAATCTCCACTGGTCAGAGTTGATGAAATAAATATGAATTTTGGCAGGTTTACGAAATGGAATATGGTACAATGATGGGAAAATCTAAGGCATGATAAAGTGTAATAATTCGGGGTATACTTTATGTAAAAAAAACATGCTAAACAGTGCATATAATAGGACATAATTAATATTTATTTCAAAACAAAAAAAATAAGTCTATGCATACAAGGATGTATAGTTACATATTTGCTTATTTATGCATAGACTATACAAGTAACTAACAGCAGTCAGTACCCCAAAGGAGAACTCTAGGTCTAGAAATAGTGGCTGCAGAGAAACTTGTACTGTATATTCTTTTGTACCACTTGAATGTTAGGATTTGTGGATACATTATCATCTAAAACAAAATTAAAATACACCCTTGTGACTAGAAGAAATCACCAAAGGAATGAGTTCAGTTAGAGAGAAGAAATTAAAGGACTGAGATTTGAAGCTCTGCAATATTTAGAATTTGATAAAAAGAGAAAAAAAAAGACATATTAGTGAAGATTGAAAAGGAGCAGGCACTGAAGCAAAAATAAAACCCAACTAGTCCCATGAGGGAGACACCTCATTCCCTCCAAATCAGCTTAGCCTTCCTTCTTGTAGAAATGGGGCCCTCAATTTTCAATAAGTCCTTAGCTGACCAGAATAAATGCTATATTTCTCAAATTCCCTAACAAGAGTATATACTAAGTTGAAGTGTCTCTCCAAATGTATGTCCACCTGAAACTTCAGAATGTTACATTATTTGGAAATAGGGTATTTGTAGATATAATGAGACATCTCTGGATGAAAGTCATCCCAGGTTCTGAGGGAAAGGGCCTCAGTCCAATGACTGGTATCATTATAAAAAGAGAAGATGCATATAAACAGACAAAATAAGGCTATGTAAAGATGGAGGCAGAATTGGAGTTATTTTTACCAGCCAAGAAATGCTTGGAACAACCAGATGTTGGAAGAAGCAAGGAAGAATTCATCACTAGAGGTTTCAGTGCGAATATGCCCTGCTGACACTTTTATTTTGAATTTCTGGCCTCTAGAAATATGAGAGGATAAAAATTCTGTTGTTTTAAGTCACCCATTTTGGGGTATCTATGGCAGATCCAGGATATTTACAGTTAGCCACATACTTAGATTTTGATCTATCAGGTAAATAGAAAGGATGTATGGATATTCTGTTTTATACCCTTAAATGGAAGCAGTTTCCCTTTGTCTGGAATAGAGATTTGAAGGTGAACACACTGCATATGCAGATAAGTCAAGGGCAATAACCTAGCAAGCAATAAGATAGAAGGAATGAAGGTAGGGGATTTTGTATTCACTATGCCAGTTTGAATCTGTATGTAACAAAAATATTTAATTCTGTTTTCTTTAAGTCATTATTATGGTGGAGATTTATCACAGTGGATGAATCTACATCCAAAATAATATAAGAAGAAAATTAGAAAGGAGTTATCAGCTGAATCAAATGTTCCTGAAACATACAATATGGCAAGGACTAAAAACCAACCTTTGAAGCTGGAAAGATTCAAAATCATAATGACCTTGAAGAGATGCCATCTGAAATAGAGTAGTACAGACAAGCTAGCTGGAGGGAGCTCAAGAGAGCATGGGAGGTAACAAAGTAGAGATAGCAAATATAAGTAGTGTTGAGGGGTTTTGTCATATTGGGGAGAAAGAAATAAAACAATGACTGGAAGAAAGTCAAGGAAATATATTTTTTCCAGAATTATCTCCTGAATGTTCCTCACTCTTAGGCACCTTACTTATTTCCATTTCTGTCTTCCTATGCTGCATTATAATTATATGTCGCCTGGACTGTTGTAGCAAGCATCTAATTCATTCATTGCAACAGTTCACCATCTCCAAATAATTTTCCACACATTAGCCTAGCCTAATTTTTTTAAGCACAAATATTATCACTTTTCTGCTTCAAACTTCTCCATGACTTTTCCATATAGCAAGGACTAAATCCAAAATCTGTAAAGCACAGCTCACATCATGTCCTTGTTATGCTTGCTGCTCAAGTCAGGACCACCCCATCTCCCATCCTAGTTTAGAATAATGGTTCTTCCTGAAGCCATGTCATTGGAGTCTGTGCAGCCTGTATAGCAGCCCATGGACAGGAGACACACACACACACACACACACACACACATATCTTTTCTTGGCCAGTGCATTTTTTTTATCATGTTTTTCACTTGCGATTTTCCCCCTTTCTGAATTCTTCCAGTTCTTCACCAATCTTGTTACAATTCATCCTTCAGCTGTTAGCTAAACAATGCTTCTAAGAAAAACTTTCCCCAACTTATAACAAATTAGGCCACATACCTCTGTTATATTTCATGGCTCTTTGCCTTTTTCTTAGCACTTATCTTTTCCTTTAAATTGAATTATTAATCTATGCAACTGTGTATTTAATAATAGGCCTTGTAGCAGAGTGGCTAAGAACATGGGCTCTGGAACCACTCACACTGGCTTTAAATCCTGACTCAACTACTTCCTAGATTTGTAATGTTGGATAAATTTTTTGACCATTCTCATGTTCCTCATCTGTAAAATGGGATAATTGTAGTTCATACACCATGGAGTTGACATGAGAATATGGATTAAGTATATGAACATCTAAATGTAAGGCATGTGTGTAAACTTGCTGTCACAATGTGTGATTCCGACATGGAACAGTTTTATGCAAACAGAAAGGTAGTTGTCAATTCTATAAGTGACACTACAATTTTCGGTGTCATGTTATTAGATCTGGACCACAACAGATGTATTTCATTTTATAATTGCAGATGATTGGCAATACTTTTGCATAATCAAAAGAAAAATCCTTGCAATGGGAAGGCTTAGGTGATATATTTACTTCATCTTTTGCTAATTTCCACTACCTGGAGTTTAACTTGATGGAGCATCTTTTTTTTACACCCATGAAATCCAAAGCCATATGCTTAAGAATGATAGACCAAGGGAATGGCAAGAGTCATTCATTGATGACTTTCCTCTTATAACTATAGCATGCCTACATACCTATATTGGATTCATCATTATGGATATTAACTCTGGGAGACTGAATATACTAACACTGGCCAGATGATATATGACAAGAAACTCTGGTGCACACATAAAAAACAGAAAAGCCAAACTACAATCTGCAACAACAGTCTCAAAATGGTCAGGGTTATGTCAAGGGTGACAGATAAGCATCCCATGTCTATTTTTGCTCCCTCTTCATCTAACTCAGAACTAACTAAAGAAAGCCAAATTTTCTTCCCAAATCAATTAACATGAAATGCCCTATGTCTAGTTATCCCACATCTGTCTTTTCCATGCCAACAGCCTCCGATCAGAACATATATGAAATCTTACTCTTTTTCTACTATAGAGCTTTCAAAGTTCTCACATTAACTTTGAATCTCTGTTAATGCAAATTATGGTTTCTGACTCCTTTGCTATAGAAAATCCTGAATAAATAGTCCCTATTTGTTCTCCTTTGGTGGTCTTTATTTTTTGTTTTTGTTTAAATCTCCATTTATCTCCATTTACCTACTTTTGTAATACCTAAAGCTAAATGAAATTCTAATGCACTACTGTTTTGTTGAAATTTTTAAAGATCTACTAGTATTTTACTAATAGCAAACAAGATCATTCCAGCGCTTCTCGAACTTAAATGCAGATATGAATATTCTAAGCTCTTATTTCAGAGATCTGGGGTGAGATTAAGACTCAGTTCTAACAAACTCCCAGGTGACATCAATGCTACTGATCTAAGGACCACATTCTGAGTAGCAAGGCTATAGAGGACACGTTCCAGTAGGCATTTAGATTTTCACCTTTGACAACAATGTAATAAAAATACCAATCTTTTTTATTAGGGGCATGGGGAATGTTGGAAAGACATATGATTGGAGCCAAAGAAGTTCAAATGTTTTCTCATATTCTCTTCACCCCAGGCTTTCATTCCTTGGTACCTGGGGCTTTTCTCGTTTTTCTTCTAGAGTCTCTCTTTAGACAAAGTCAGAGTTCATCAAAATCATTGGAAAACCAAGGATGAGGATCTAATCTGAATCTGTCATTCAAACACTCTCCTTCTTGTAACAGGAAATATGAAACTATGCTTGACAGCCTGGGTGCTGCTGCCCTTGGCCACCCATGTTGCAGAATCTGGTCTTCCAATATCAAAGTGATGATATAGCTGTGCTTCTTTAATGAGATGGAAATGTTTTTAGAATGAATGCTGAGTCTCCCACAGATAGGCATGGGAATGAGAGATAAGAGATTTCATCACCAAATATTCTTTCATACACCACATTTTTCTACATTACAAGCATGCATTTCCCAAACCACTGTTATATAAACTCTGTAACAACAGAAAGGAGAGGCACCCCACTATAATAAATAACAAATCTATTTTTTAACATCACAGGAAGCTGTGCTCTGAAATCCTGCAGATTCCACTTGTTGAAAATTTAGAAAGACTGAGCCAGAAACCTTGTTTGAAGAAAATCTTAACCAAAATCTTTGTTAACAGAAGAAATAAACCAGTAGCTTTATTTTTTGAATCCAGTAGCTTGCTTTTCTCTGGTCATCTTGAAATCATGAAATTCAAATAGAGTTTGCCATAAAGCCCAGAGGTCATAAAGATTCTCTTCAGCCTCCATTAAGGTTGTACTAACTTGGTTTTAGAAACATTGCGAATCAACTTACGAAGCACATATAGTTTTAAGAATTGCAAACGACTGCTCAGTTTGTAGAAAATAGTCAAAGTTCTCTCTGGCACTGGCACTGAAAGAGTCAAAGGCCCCTGCAAAATCCTTATATCTGATCAATAGATATAAGACATGTACCTGCAATTACATCTTAATAAAGTACAATCTGACAGTCTTTGTGCTCTGATAACATAACAATATCAATATAATCTTAAAACTGGGAGATGATCAAATGGCCTTAGTAGAATTTTTATTAGCCCAAGGACCTCATCTCTTTTCTTTAAGAACTTTTACCTTAGAAAACTTATAGACTCTTTCTCTACCTTTGTGAGAATTAAACACTTTTAAAATTCTCATACAGATTTTGTAACACATGAGTGTCCTTCTCAAAGACCTGAAAGCCATTCATTTGAAGCATAAACATGAAGGATGATGGTAGCCCCATCTCCCATTGTGTGTGTGAGGATAGAGCCTAACTACTGCTGCTGTCTTGATCCAAGTTGTTGAGCCACATCTTGTCAGAAGGATAAAAGATCATTTACCTGTCCAGTGGCTAAAGTCAACTAGGAAACACTGGGGCCTAATAATCTCCCCATTTCAGTTCTCAAAACTCTCCCACCCTTTGTTTTGGTGGAGTGGAGGACTGAGTGCTGCCCTGTCTCCCCTCTTGTAATAATCTAGAATAATATGTGTTTAACTTTATTCAGTGCAGTTTTTACCGTAACATAAACAAACATCCAATTATGTAATTTATTAGTAGACAAACATACCCATGTTCTCTACCATGCATACAACATGTATACAACTAAAGAAAAGTAGTAAGAAGAAGTGTAAGGCACACTTCTTGTTCACTGTCCTACTCTGGGCTGGTAGGGGTTTCCAAAATGTAAATCAACAATTGTAATTCAGTATGGTAATTGCTTTCAGGGGAGTACGTGCACACAGTCTTTAGAAGGTCAAAGAGGAGTATCTAATTTAGATTGGGGAGGTTTTAGAGAGCAAGTGACATTTTAATTACAACTTGAAGGATCAGTAGGTATTAACCAGGCAGAGTTAGAGAACAGTAAGTGTCAGGAGCAGAAACAACACACACAGGCCATGGAAACACATGGAGGCAAAGCGGAATCTGTAAGGCCAGCAGTTGAGTGGGGCTGGTTCCTACAGTGTGTGTGGCTCTCCTTCCATGGACCCACCACATATTCATTAGGAGCACTTTCAGTTGAACTTCAGCAACAAATCTGTCCCTTTTTACCCTACTTCAGATAACTGAAAAAAAAAATAGAGTAAATCTTAAATTGTCCATTTCAGAGACTCAGAATTGAGCCTTCTGTAATTTGGGAAAACTCTTAACACTAGGAAAATAGTTAGTATGGAATTCAGCCATTTCTTCCTGCTCCCATCCTCACAACCCTGACATGGCCACCATGTTTCACCTGGTTCAGGGCAACCATTCCTGCTCTGAGTCTCTCTGTTGCAGTCTAATTTTCATAAAGCTAGAAGGATCTTTTAAAATTGTGAATTGTGTTACCCTCTCATTTTTACCAAGGGCATTCTATTGTCTTTAGAATAAAGTCCACACAGAGGGAAGGGGAATATATCTGTTCAACTTCTCTGGTTCCTTAAAGGGTTTCCCCCAAATACTCCTAGGCTTTTGCTCCATTTTTGAATTCCTCCCTCTGAGGAAGGGATTTTTACTTACAGGATCAGGATCAGCAAGCTGGGAGAGGAACTGGACACATGACCTACCCCTTGTTTCCTCCCCTTCCTTTATGGACTTGCAAAGAATGTGCCCACATTCTTGCTCTATTCAGGTAAAGGAAAGCACTCTGGTCTTAGAGGAGATTTCAGCATGATTTGCTCAGTGTTTAGAGACTTATCTCACATGTCATTTTGCCATTCTGTCTATAGTAACTCCTCCATACCCCCATGTACTTTCTTACAGAAACCATTGTTATTTTCTTTTTTTTTTTTACAAAGGCTTATCAAATATTTATTTATTTATTTATTTATTTATTTATTTTTAATTTTTTATTGTTGGCTGTTCAAAACATTACATAGTTCTTGATATATCATATTTCACACTTTGATTCAAGTGGGTTATGAGCTCCCATTT
>NW_025999853.1:44819989-44832405 GCF_001458135.2 Marmota marmota marmota | reverse complement strand
CACCATGATCAAGTAGGATTCATCCCTGGGATGCAAGGCTGGTTCAATATACGGAAATCAATAAATGTTATTCACCACATCAATAGACTTAAAAATAAGAACCATATGATCATCTCGATAGATGCGGAAAAAGCATTCGACAAAGTACAGCATCCCTTTATGTTCAAAACTCTAGAAAAACTAGGGATAACAGGAACATACCTCAATATTGTAAAAGCAATCTATGCTAAGCCTCAGGCTAGCATCATTCTGAATGGAGAAAAATTGAAGGCATTCCCTCTAAAATCTGGAACAAGACAGGGATGCCCTCTCTCACCACTTCTGTTCAACATAGTTCTTGAAACACTGGCCAGAGCAATTAGACAGACGAAAGAAATTAAAGGCATCAAAATAGGAAAAGAAGAACTTAAATTATCACTATTTGCAGATGACATGATTCTATACCTAGCAGACCCAGAAGGGTCTACAAAGAAACCATTGTTATTTTCTTTGTAAAGCTACTCCATGTCTGGCATTTTGTGAATCATTTTTATTTCTTTCATATATTTGTTTGTTTATTTGTTTTCTGGTCCCACCATACTAGAATATAAGCATGAACTGCCACAGTCCGGCTGCAGCAAAATAACCGGGGGGTGACGAGCAACTTGTGTAGATTGATACAGCAGGAGTGGGAGCCCCTTATTGTAGGACAACAGAGGTATTTATACATTCCATACAGCTTATCTTAATTAACATAAACTTGATACAGCAGTCAACCAATAAGGAATCTCCACACTTAATGGATTGCTGGTGTTACTTCACAAACCACTTCCTCTGGCATTTTGCCAGATGCCATCTTGACTTGTTTACAGACCCTAACATTTCTCTGGCAAAATGCCAGGCGCCATCCTGACTTGTTTACAGACTCTAACAATGAACAGGAATCTTTTCTTTCTTACACACTACTGTGTCTCCAACGCCTACAACCACAACCAGCCCAGATGGAAAATAAATCATTCTTATTAAATAGCTGAATCTGGAAAAGTAAAGAAAGGCTAGATGATGAAAGACAGCTAGGGGTCTGAAATTTTATAGCAGGAAACATTTACCCTCTTCAAACAGAGAGAATTTTAAAAATCAAAATATTAAAAAAAATTCAAAACTTCTGAAATTGAGTGAAATATAAAAGTATTTATGTAATTAAACTTTGATTAATTTTGTAAAACATTAAGAAATAATTAAATAGCTATAGCTATGTAGAATAGATTTTGTTTTCTAAGGGCTAGCTGAAATACATTAACAGAAAGGTAGGACTTCACATCACAAATGGTAACATTTGGTTAATTGTTTAATAACTTACTAATATAAGTTTACATTATGCCTTTATGTAAGAGCCTCAGAAATGCAACTGGGTTTGCTACCTATTTTAGTCAGCTTTATGCTGCTGTTACTGAAAGACCCAAACAGCACAATTGTATAGTAGGAAAAGTCTATGGAAGGGCTTATGGTTTCAGAGGTCTCAATCCACAAACCGCAGGCTCCATTCCTTGGGGCAGGACATCATGGAGGAAGAGTGTGGTGGAGAGCAGCAGTTAACATAATGATCAGAAAGCAGAGAGAGAGGAACTCCAGGTTCCAGATACAAAATATTTATGCCAGAGTCATACCCCCAATGAACTACTTCCTCCAGCCACACTCCATGGGCCTCCAGTTACCACTCAATTAATCCCATCAGGGATTTACACTGATTAGGTTCAGGTTGTAGCCCAATCATTTTTCCTCCAAACCTGCTTGAATTGTCTCACACGTGAGCTTCTGGGGGGACACCTCCCATCCAAACCTTAACACTACCGTACGTGGGTAATCTCTAATTTTCATTTTCTTTTAATCACATTTTAACCTACCGACTCCCTTAAGCATCTTGGGCGGGCACACACACACACACACACACACACACAACTTGCTTCTCCCAGTTGTCTAAATGGAAACATTGTATAAAATGAAAGCAGCTGGAGCATAACATTAATCTCTGTAACTCCATAGGTGAGTTAAAAGACATGATTTTAAAACAGTTGTCTTGCTTGTACTATATAAAGACAGTTTTTAATTTACTGTCAATATCTCCTGGTCACTTGCTAGTAGTTTCAATATAAATCAGCTAATATGTCTAGCTTGATTTAGAAAAATCTAAGGCATTATGTATCTGAGTTAAAGATATTGATCTTCCTGAGTGACAGTGTTTAAATTCCCACAGCCTGTATTCTCCAAAATAAATGTATTAATACAAGTGAAGATGATCAGGAATTACAAAGACAAGTGATAATTTCCCCCTTTTAACGCTTCATTCCATTGATCCTCTCTCGCTTTTCCTCTCATGAAGCTGGGTAAGGAACTTAGTCAACAAGATTATCATTGCTGCTGTCAAAGTGACATTTGATTAAGTCAAGCTTCTGGGGCTTATCTTTAAAAGTACTGGATTTTTAATACTAAGAAGTTAATCCTGGTGTTTCTAATTCAATTACATTTGCAGATTCAACCAGGTTTTTTAATTTTGTCTCTTCTTCCATGGACAATTACTTTGAAGAAGTTCTGATAATGGATTGGGGCTGGAAGTGACTTTGGCTATTTCTTTTAGAGATCTCCAGGTAAAGGAATGCAGGTAACCTTAGCAAATTTTCCTCACTGAAAACACCCCCTCCTTCTATTTTCATAAGGGATGGAGGTATTACATTGTTTTAGCTATTGATTATTATACTAGTATTATTATACTAGTATTTCTAAACAGAGCAATGCATAAATCACTTTGATCCAACAAAATATCTTAATATCTTAATAACCACTTAATGTCTTAATGAACCACTTCCTCCAACCACATCCCACCAGCCTCCAGTTACCACTCAATTAATCCCATCAGGGGTTAATGCACTGATTAGGTTCAGGTTGTAGCCCAATCATTTCTCCTCCAAACCTTCTCATGTGAGAATGTGAAAATAATTTCTTTGTTAAGTGACAGAATTTTTACAAACATAAAACTAAATATAAATCCTTTTTTTAGATTGCAACTATTATAAAACTGAAATAATTTGAAATATTAAATATCAAAAAACCGAAACCAATAAAGTTGTAATTATTTACTGTAATGAATGATATTGTGTCATTAGAATTAAATTGCCAGTGTTGGGGCTTAATAGTTTAAAGATATTTTGGTCTAGTTTTTATATATAATACATTTTTTAGTTTTAACTTAATATTAATTCAGAAAATATTTTTTGTTTCAAAAACATGATACAATGCATTGAAAATTCCAACTTTTGTTTGCTATGACAGATGCTCATAAAACTACCCCTTACAAATCAAGTTCATCAAGCACATTCTCAAATTATAATTATTATTAATGTCACCTGATATACCATCAAACTTTCTCAAATTAACATTAAACTGTTATAATTTGACAATTAATAGAATTGGAAAATAAGAATTATTCATCTAATATTTACTATTGTAGGTACTGCTATGAAATACTACAAATTGATATATAAGAATTAGCTTTAGTATAACGCCACCAATCACATTGTTTATATGCAATACAAGTTTAGCACTTGGTGGGATTGAGCAAGGTACCGAATGACATGATTACTCAATTCTCCCATTGATGTTCTCTCAGCAACATCAATACTTTTACAGTATATTTCACAATATATTAAAATGTATTTGGCCTTCATCTGGAGCAAATACCATCTTAAATGCAAATTTAAATGTAGGCAATGTAATTATATACATCCCTCAATAGAATTCCTAAAGCCCCCATTTTTGCCACTGTTGGGAGTCACCCCGGCTCCAAAGACTAACTTCCCCATCCCCCGAGAAGAGCTGTCCAATGGTGAGCCCTACTGGCTCACATGATCCTTACCCACCAATCAGACTAGCCCTGCTGGCTCACATGATCCTTACCCACCAATCAGACTAGCCCTGCTGACTCACATGATCCTTACCCACCAATCAGAAAGCACCCCATGCCAACTGTCAAACCCTTCAACCATTAAACTGTCATAACTGTCAAACCACCCCAGGCTCTATAAATATGCAAAGCTGTTCCTGATGAGGAGCCTTGTTTGTTCTTTCAGCCACCAAATTCATAAAAGTTTTGACTTCAAGTGATCATTAACTCCACAAAAAAAAAAAAAAGTGTGTAAAATTGGTGAACATTGTGTGGTTTTTCAAAGGAAATTCACAACTGTATTTTTCAAATCTTTTTTTTCCATATCCTCCAGGGTGGAATAGAAAAGAAGGACTAAAAAGCTAAAACCCTTAGCCATCTTCTGTGTGCTCTGTGATTTACATACATAACCTCACTCAATCCTCACACCATCCTTGAACATTGGCCAGTCAAGATACAGGAGTCCAAGAGTTTATATAACTTGTTCAATACCACAAACTGCAATTATTTTCCAAACTTGCTTTACTCTCTTTCCTAAGCTGGGGCTCTTTCCTTTGGAGGTTCAATCCAAAGAACCCACACCGTCAAATTTAAGTAATCATCATCCAAATACAAAGAGTTTTGTTTTTTCCTCAAAGGCAGCAAACTCTTGAAGCCTAGTGTCAAGTTCATTTTGGTGACAGGAATCCTCCCTAGCCTAGCAATCTGTAATAGGCCTTTCCTGCTTCTCTGGAGAATAAAAGAAAGGAAGAATGAACAAACCTTTTTGGGTGGACATAAATGTTTATCTTTAAATCATTCTAAGTTTAGATCATTTCTTTCTCTGCAACTAGAATGACACACTACACTAACTTCTATATGCTTTCATTGACAGACCTAGAATTATTTGCTTATGGAGATAACCTTGATCTTTATAATAATAATAATAATAATAATAATAATAATAATAATAATAAATGATTAACATCATAAGATACAAAATCAGGCCTTGAATAGTATCTTATACAAATTTTAAGTCTGCCAAGAAAATAGTATAATGTATTTATTCTATTTGTTAGTGGGGGAGGGGGAGAAAAGAAAAAGGAAGAAAAGAACAAATTGAGAGACAATGATGAGTCTTATGGGATACTCAAATTTATATTTACACTGGTCTTCTACCACTCCTTTACGTATTAATTCATAAATTCTTTTTCTCATATATAAATTCATTCATTTAGTTAACCCTTTATTACTATTATCACCACCCATTGTTTTCAACCCCATGCTAGATTCTACAGCAAATACCAATATATTTTTAATGTATCCTGAGGAGGTAATATCAGAGTGGAAGTGAGAGCATGATAAATCATGCAATACAAGCAAACATAAAAAGCAGTATAAAGACAAAGCTAAATTAATTGGCCCTGACCTTAAGATGACATAATGGCTATCACATACAGTGTAATAAACATAGAGTGAGCAGCCACATGGATCCCATTTTCTCCAGTTAGACTTCATTTATATCTTCGACAAAAGAATCCTCTTTGTCAAAAAGTGTCACAAAAAGAAAGCCAGAAAGAGCTGTACAATTGTTCTCAGGTTGAAACAGAAAGTGTCTGTATCCTGAAGCTTTGAAAACCTAGAAAATATAATGGATTCCCCCCAAGCAGCCCCAGGTATAAGATTTCTTTGTTGTTGTTTGGGGTTTTGTTGTTGTTGTTTGTTTTGATGCTAGGGATTGAATCCAGGGGCATTTAACCCCTGAGCCACATCCCCAAACCCTTTTTAAATATTTTATGTACAGACAAGTTCTCTCTAAGTTGCTTAGGGCCTTGCTAAGTTGCTGAAGCTAGCCATGAACTCACCATCCTTCTGCCCCTCAACCTCCACTGGGATTACAGGTGTGTGCCACCACACCCAGCAGGTGTATGTTTTTATTTATTCTTTATCAAGACTATAGGAATAAAGTGGTTCTACCCCAAACCTCTTATGTCTTAGGGGAAAACAAAGCTAAAGTTTGAACTTGATCACCTCAAATTCACTTATCATTTCCACCAGAAGATTTGCAATAAGTTTTAAAGATGGTGATTGCTATGGCTTGAATCTCTGTATCCCCTTCAAAATTGATATTGAAGTGTAACCCTCAATGCAGTAGTGTTCCAGGTGGGTCTTCTGGAGAGGTGTCTGGACCATGAGGGCAGAACAACATTAAGGATCTATTAAAAGGGGAGACAGTCAACAAGGCACCATCTGGAAGCAGAGAGAGCAGCTATGACCAGACACTGACCTTGCCAGCACCCCGATCCTGCCTTCTCAGCCTCCAGAACTGAGAAACAAATTCTCTTATTTATAAATCACTCAGTCTCAGGTATTTTGTTATAATAACGCAAACAAACTAGGGCAACAACTATAATTTTTTTTTCCAAAACAGTTTAAAAAAATCCCCTTTTGCTAAAGTGTTCTCAAATTAAAATGAAAGAAAATAAACAGCAAAACAAAAATGAATTTTCTATATTGAGTCTCTTTACCCTGATTGTTTCTGAAAGAAACATCCTAAAACAGACCAATTTAGTCTTATGAAAAAACTTACACTGATTATTATATTTTCAAGAAATATTAGATAAATATTATGATTTACATTCTAGTTCTCTTGGGTAATATTATGATATTTATGATTGTAAAGTTAAATTCAGAAATCTTGAAGATGTATGTTATTGTTTTAGGCAATTGCAAACAGTTTCTTAATTTTGTTTTCAACAAAACGTATTTCATAGATACCTACATTTTTTACTATTTATTTTTACGCTATTAGGAAATGTTCATTTAGAAATAAAAGCTGTGTTCAATTATATGAGAAAAAAAAGTCCCTTTTCATTCTTTAATATTTTCAATTTACTTTGAAATTGCCTATTAAGAGTAATAGTTACAGTATTTCTTTGTGTTGGTTATAACTAAAATAACTAATCACTATCAGAATTGTGAGGATGATTAATACTGCATTAGTTTTCCAAATCTTTTTTTTTAACTTTCTTGTGCAGTTGCTTTGACTTTTTCCGTGTAACTTCAGAAAGAAAAATACCTTAAATAGTTACTGTAGAAAGGAGTCAGACAGAAAGAAAATATGATCCAGAGAAGAATATTAGTACAATTGTGAGCAAACTCCTATGTGTCACAGACAACACAAGTCACTGGGAACACAGGGATGAGGGAGATTGATACTGCAATGACCACTATAGAACTTAAAACTGGTGGTGGGAGATACAGAGGTGAGAATATTCCAATATTCAAGACAGGATACAATCAGAAGCTCAAAGGGAAATAGGAAACAAATGGGTTTGTCCACAGTGAAAATATCAGTGGAAGGAAGTAATATAATATGTTGGAGAAGTAATAAGGAAAAGAAGCAGCTCGAGTGCTGGAATTAATGTTTTTGAATAAAATGGAAAACTGAATTATAGATACAGTGGAAAATATTATCTTAGTAGAACTATAAACAATGTAGCTGCTCAATAAGTTTGCTCAAAACATAAGGGGCTGTGTGAAGCATTGTTTATCCACAATTCAGCTGTGTTAGATTATGCAATGATTTGGTTTTGTTACTAGACATTTAGAATGTAGCCTTTCAAAAAACAGAAGCAATGGATCTGTTTATTTGGTTTTTGTTTGTTTTCTAAATGCGATTTTGGAGAAGGAAATTGAAAGGTACATCTTATCAGTTAATCAAGAGAAATCAATTCCCCAAACATAAAAACAGAAAAAGTAGCATTCATTCATTTTCTTTGAGTATCTCCTACATGCTAAGTTCTCCTATTATGCCTCAGGAGTAACCAAAAAAGATAATTTCTCCACTTTGCAAATAAAATGAAAGAGATAACAAATACACTGACAAGTGGAGATGTTTGAGGAAAAATACAATAATCTAGAGAGGGAGGAGGGAGTAGGTGGCATGGGGATTCAGATATGGTAATTGCTGCAGAAATGTCCTAGAAGGTGACATTTGACCAAAATCTGAAGGCCATGAGAAATGACCCAGGCAAGGATCTGGGTAGGGAGGAAAGGTAGGCTTCCAGGCAGAAAGAGCAGAGAGTATAAATTCCCTGGGGCAGGGACTTGTTGATGTTTCTCAAACCTGAGGAAAACAGAAGTGGAAGGAGAAAAAGACAGAGAGGTATTCATGGAGGGCTTTAAGCCACAGGAAAAAAAAGACTTCAAATTTTATTTTAAATACCATGGAAAATAACCGGAGTGTTTTGAGAGAAGCAACAACATCTGATTTGTATTTTAAATGGATCTCTCTCCTGAGTTTTGAAGACACTATACTAAATGATGATAGAAAAGGGAAATTAAAGGCAATTCACAATAACAGGTAAGCGATTTGGTGGCTTAGATACATGGCACTAGTGAAGGTAGTCAAAAGCAGCTAAATTTAGAATGAGTTTTGAAAAAGGACTGGCAGAATGTGCCAATGGATAGACTGCTTGAAGCAAGGCAATGAGCAGAGCTTTTGATGCCAAGGCTTGGCATCTAAGCAAAGGGGTATGCAGCAATGCCTTTTACCAAACCTGGGACGACTAACAGAGAGATTTGGTGGGGAAAGAGAAAAAAAAAAAACAGATAATCCAAGAAAATTTAGGGCAGATGTTCTTTTTCAGTGCAAAAATAGAAAGTGAATGCAAGAAAACAAGAGGATAAATGAAAGGTGAAGGCAGACCTCTCAAATGATCCTTTAAATGCAGTAATTGTGTTTGATAGAAATTAAAACTTTTAAAAGTGCAATTACTTGACTTTATAATTGAATAGCCCTGTTGTCACAGACCAGGGAATATCTTCACATCTTTGGCAGACTTTACATGGAAGAGTCATTCTATTATCCTTACGATACAGTCCCCTGGAGAATTGCTTTAATGGTATATTAATATGTCAGTGGCTTGAAGCCCTCAGACAAGGAAAGCACAGTAGGTCTCTGTTTCCACGTCTTGTTATAAAGCCTGAAAGAGAAGACGCAGCAATCTAAGTGTCTTGCTCACTTGGAAGGTGACAGCTGACTCAGAAAGTAACAATCTTCCATGGGGTGGACAACGGCCGGCTGCTGTCATGTGCTGCCTCTGAGTCCTCCTGGGACAATTTATTACTCAGAAATGTTCTGAATTTCCCTAAGGAAAAAAAAAATCCTTCCTTGGTCACAGGTTTCTTTAGTGAATGCTTATGACAGAGCATTTCCTCTTCATTCTGTGTCACAAAGCTGCCTCTCTATCAAGGATGGTAAAAGTCAGCTTTGATAAATTGGAAGCCTACTTAAAGTGCTCCAGCTCAGAGCCATTATCTCTCCATGTCATTTACTAATCCTCGTTCTCTGTTTTCAAGCTAATGGGGAGACAGGGAGAAAAGGATCCCTTTTAATATAATATATGGCTTTTATTGCTAAAGTTGGTAAGTCACAGACATTGATTACATTAACTTCCAATGCCAGTCTTTATAGCTATAACATAAATAGCACCAGTGTTGGTCCTAAAAGAAAATAGTATGACCATTTGCACTTCAGACTGTGATCTAATTCCCAATATTACAACTTCTCAGACTTTTGCTTTCTAATAGCTCTACCCAAAACCATTTTAATAGAAATGACTTTATTAAGTGTGTGATTTGATTTTTTTAAATTAACATTTGATTGGTGATAATACCTGTAAGCATAAGGAAACTTACCCTTCATGTGAACAAGAACAGTGCCCATACTTCTAGGTAGTAGTTGGGCTACAACTCAACTTATTGGCCTATTTTCTACCCATTAGTGTCTGAGGTGAGTTCAGAACATCATAAGTTGAATGACAGCACAATTGGACAACCCCCACAGAACTAGCTGGTAAATCATTTATGCTACTGAAAATCACAAAATAAAACCCCAAAGAACTGCAAACTTCTGCAATGCCTGTGCTATGTGAGATATGCTCACCCAACATAGTGGTTGCTTTAGGCTGTCAGACTGACATTTACCCTAAACAGCACCCCTTATCAGCAAGCTGAGTTTGAATCCTCAAATACTTAAACCTCACTGACCCTATTAGAATATTTCACATTTGCCCCCAAAATAAGAAGTTATAAAATACCGATTATATCAGAGACTACTAAGCAACTCCACCCTGCAGTGCAAACAATTCTTCAAATAATTCCACAATCCTCTTTTCTGAGACTAA
The DNA here is from genome assembly GCF_001458135.2 of Marmota marmota marmota. Taxonomy (NCBI): domain Eukaryota; kingdom Metazoa; phylum Chordata; class Mammalia; order Rodentia; family Sciuridae; genus Marmota; species Marmota marmota. Next base: position 44,822,319 of record NW_025999853.1, on the reverse strand, counting down.
ACCATCCCGAGCTCTCTGCCTATCAGGACTCCTTTCATAGAGACTAACCATGTTTTATTGTCTGTATTGTTCATACTGAGAGAATATTGGTAGTGAACACCCAACATTGCCTAGAACAAAGCTGGAATTGAGTTAATGTTGGCTAGATGAACAAGTCTAATAGGAACTCACCCAGAAAGACATAGCATTTCTGTCTTTGAAAGTTACAAGTTTAATTAGTGGGGAAATGAGAGGGTTGCTAAGGAGATGGTAGTTAAACATCTGAGCAGAACTGAAGAGGAAGAGACAAAGGCCCTGCTGGCTCTAAACCCCTGCCACCAGGAAATCCTCAAATTCCTCACAGTTAAAAGAACCATTGATTAAAGCTTTAAGATCTGTATCTACACGGTGTCTGATATTTGGGGACAGCTACTTCATTAGCGCCAATAGAGTAAAAGGATACAGGGAGACAGAATTCACCTTTCCCTTTAAAATGCAAAGCACTTAATGTTACTGCTACTGGATCATCACATATAATGACTTCAAACTTCCATTTGTGGCGTTCATAGAACTCCAACTCATAACTTATTTGAAATCTTCCAGTAAATGGGACTTTTAAGTAATGGAATTTAAGATTACCATACCCATTTTTCTCCTTCCTATGTCTTGAGCATTCTTTGCTTTTTATTCATAATATTGCTCTATTTGAAGAAAACCTATCTTAATCATAATAGTCAGCCCAGAGGACAGCAAAGAGCTTGTTTTAAGAAACAGCAGCCAAAGGAGTTCTACACTCTTTTTTCTTTTTAAAATAAGATGATGATAAATCAGGGTAGAGGATAAGAAATGAAAAACTGGGCATGGTGGCACATGCCTGTTATCCCAGAGGCTCAAGAGGCTGAGGCAGGAGGATCTTCAAGTTCAAAGCCAGCCTCAGCAACTTGTGAGGCCCTAAGCAATTTAGCAAGACCCTGGATTTGGGAAGTAAGCAATATAGCCCAATTAGAGTGAGATAATTTTCAACTATGTAAGAAGTGGTTTTTGTTTGTTTGTTTGTTTTGTTTTGTTTTTTTCTTAAGGGGGGGGGATGCTGTACAGAAGAGGACTGAGCACTGGGAGACTGGATCCTTAGGGAAGCTCAAACTCCCTCCTGCATCCTTAGGAAGCCCACTAACACTTCTAAGGTCTCCTTCACCCTGCATTCCCCACAGTGGCTTGACAGGCACATTGCCTTGCTTTCTTAAAGTCAAGTTCTTAAGAATGCTGCAAACAGTCTGGGACAATGCCACTGAGATATTTGTTGAGTGAATCAGATCTGGTGAATTTGGGCATAGATGGGGGTGACATTTAGAGATCCTTATGTCAGAACTTTGAGGGAGAAAAGAGGTGGTAGAGTTTTAGATTAAACTCTGCAGACAAGAAAAGAAGGAATCACAGCAAATCCAACAACCTTTAACCAGGAGGCCTTCACCTTCCCCAGCTTGTTTAAACTCCATACTGGCTTTTTTACAATTCTCCACCTCTGACCTCCCTTTTTAAGAAAAGGACCGCTTACTTTAGAAAACTTGTAAATTGTTCCCTTTCCCTTTGAGATGTAAATTTTTAAAGCCTCTTAACCAGTTTTACAAACCAAGAATGTCCTTCTCAAGGACCAGGAGCATCCCTTTTGAAATGAAATGGAATCCTCAAGAAGATAGTAACTCTTCTCCCAGGCTCTGGGGCAGGTTAAGAGCCTAACTTCTATAGGTTGGGGGAAGCTACTTATCCTTTGAGTAAGGTCAGTTAATAAGCACAGGTGGTCTGAAAACCAGCACCCACCCCTCACCCCCAACGTTGCTCCTAAAAACTCTCTGCCCTTCATTTCAGCACTGCTATATATCCATATTAGGTGTGCTCTCTCCTCTATTATTAGCCTAGTATGAGAACAAAATCCACTTTTGTTTGCCCATCTTGTCTAGTGCATTTTTTTTCCATCAATACAATGCTACTCCTTGTATTAAGAAAGGCACAGAGTCCTGCTTTGTCTAATCCTTCCTTTCCTTCCTTGACAGGTGCTTTCCCAGGTTCTGCCACTTGCTGCAGCTGCACCAGGGAATAGGTCAGCACCCCTTCATTTGGGTGGTCATCAAGCTCTACTTCTCCCAATCTAAGACACTATCTTTCTCTTCCTCCTCCTCCTTCTTTCCCTCCCTGATCCCTGACCCTTCCATTCTTTAGTGAAAATTATTCCCTTCCTCTAAAGGATACTTAGCGCCTTTAATGAACCCAGGCTTTCTGAGTTCTTCAGACTAGTTCTTGTTCTTCAGGCTAAGTAAAAGGAAGTAAAGCCAAAAAAAAAAAAAAAAAAAAGG